>NC_134353.1:843705428-844005428 GCF_048569485.1 Anomaloglossus baeobatrachus
ATTGCGGGTGACAGAGCATCTCGTGTGCATGCGTGCGGCAGAGCATTGCGGGCAAGGGGCGTGCAGAACGTTATGCAGTTATCCTTGGTGACACTTTCCACAGTACAGCATCACTTTGCGGTCACCAACAAAATGGCTCCACGCTGTCTCTAAACTTCATTCTCTTATCCTGTTGGAAACTCCCAGATTGGGAGGGGAGGTGTGACATCACACACATGAGAGCAGATTCTGCCCACTTTTACTGCAGTTGTAATGTGAGCTAGTTCTACAGTAAGATTTCAGCAGTTGCTCCCCCTAGTGTTTGAGTGGAAAAGATCAAACTTTTAAATTTTTTATTTTTTTTACATTTTGCGCAATTTAAAACATAATATTTAAACAAAACATTAATACTTTACATTTTTTCAGTTACTGAAATGTTTGTTTTTTGTAATGACACCTTCCCTTTAAGATGGTACACATGCTTAATAATAATACACCTCGCAGTTGTACAAAACTGTTTCAACATTTTTGTCATTTATATGGGTGTAGTACGGACAAGGTTTGGTTACATCCGCCCATCAAATTCACTTTAGTGCCGTAAATTGATCTAGAAATGTACTCTAGTCCCTAATTGGAACACATTTCTGGAGGTGGAGCATGCAAGTTAACAGATGTGTCTAATTCATTAAGCAGCATGCAACATTTAGACCATGTTCACATGTTGAATATTTTGTGAGGTTTTTTTACCTCAATATTTGTAAACCAAGACCAGGAGTTGGGAAAAATACAGAAGTGGTGCCGTGTTTCTATTATAACTTTTTCCTCTGTTCCACTCCTGCTTTTGGCTACAAATACTGAGGTAAAAGAAAACATGAAATACTTAACGTGTGCACATGGCCATAATGGATTAGGCGCATTTTACCAGAGTGAGTCCCTTCCTTTAAAGCGTGGTGTGTGCAATGCAAGTGTTAATTTGTCATCCCTTAATATGTCCCAAAGTAAATTATTTTTGGCAGAAAATGAACCAAAAATAGGTGCAAATACATGTGGCGTGAGAATACCAAATGTTTGTTGTATGAATATGGTTGCTTTTTGTCCTTAATCCCCTTCAGTAACATTTAATTTTTGTTCAGTCTAAAATATAGCAGATCTGTTTCGAAAGCATAGTGATGTTCATCCAATTTATAGACTACCTGTTTTTGTTTTTTCTTGTTCTCAAACATTTTTACCTGTTTGTTTTTATTTTTTTTTCCTATTGTGCAAAAAAAAAGTGAGGATCTTCTACATTGTGTGTGCAGAGTGAATTTTTTTAAATGGGACATTCATTACAGTACTCTGCCATATGTTATTAATGTCCACCACTTTCCCCAATAGAGCTGATCGTAATGAGATGTAGCCTGTAGATTGCAGTAAAGAGCAGGAGGTGCAATGAAATGAACAGCAACTCTGGGTAAATGGCTACAATGTGATTTTCCCCAGTTCACAAGATCCAAAATCTGGATCATTAGTTCCACTGCCCCTTTACCAGATGATACTCAGTTTCCCAACTTTTGGTTGGCCCACAGCTTTTGTATCTCGCGCTGGTATAGTCTGCATTCACAGCCTATGCTCCTCTAGATGACTGATACTACCACTGTAGAGTTTGTATCCAGTAGCAGCTGCAAACAACCATCCTTGGGATAGTTCCTCAATTCAAGACTACAGCTTCCACGACCATAGCACGTATATTCAGCTCAAATCATTATATTCCCATCCATGGACACTGGCACTTGACTGCAGCAATATATCCTCGCCCTTCCACGTCACAGCACCAACTCACTGACCCAACATGTGGCTATATTGTTCTCCCTCTCCTGGAATTAGACCCCTGGATGGGCAGAAGTGCTCACATTCATCCAATAAACATCTTCTACATGTAGCTTAAAGTATGCAGAAGGTTCCAGAAGCCCAGTCTGAAAAGTTGTGTAATGAGGAAGCCTCCTGCAGGGATGAACAAAGATGCATTATCACCCTCAATGAATCCTACTGTAGACCTGATTATATTAAAGTCCATGGAGACAGGTTGGGGTTGACATTGACACTGTTACATGGAGAACAATCGCTTAACGGAGACACTCCATTCAAAAGCATCTTAAACTGAGAGCAGGCAGATCTCTAATCAAACAAAATAAGATCCACGTGACTGGCGCTCCATGCTGGAACAAGTCTGCTCTAGAGGTGGTGTCACACACAGCGACAACGACATTGCTGCTAAGTCGCCATTTTCTGTGACGTAGCACCGACCTCAACAGCGATGTCGCTGTGTGTGACACATAACAACGATCGTACCCCTGCTGCGAGATCGCTGTTCGCTCTTGAATATTCCAGGTCATTTTTTGATCGCTGCTATCCCGCTGCGCCACATGTATCCTTGTGTTTGACACTGCAGCAGCGACGGTCGCGACAACGCTGAAGGCAGTGATGTAGGACTGAAGGCAGGACAAGGGCGTGTTTTTGCGGTGTATTTTACAACGCCCCCACGACTCCGATTGGTGGTCATAACAGCGTTCTGATTGGGTAACTTGCCGAAGGCGTTACAGTGATTTCATTCTTTAAGTTCCATTCTTTGTTCCACCTAGTAGAGTCTCTGTCTGGTGTCGCTAGTGTGTCGTTCTTTGTGTCTTCCTTTGTTTGGCACGGTCACCCAATCAGGCGCCGCTGTAGTGATCACCAATCGGAACAGAGGGGCGTGAAAAAGGCAACGCAAAGGCGCTGTAGCAATCAATCGGAACAGAGGGGCGTGAAAAGAGGCAACGCAAAACATGTCTAGGGGTAAACACCACGCCTCTATCAAGGTCTGAGTCGTCGCACAGCGATGCGTGTGACACGTCCCAACGACCGTCGAGGTTGCTATGATCGCTGCGCCATCACTGCTTAAAATTACATGTTTGACAGCTAACTAGCGATCATGTAAGGTCGCTGTTACATCACAGGAAATGGTGACGTAACAGCGACGTCGTTGTCCTTGTGTGTGAACCCAGCTTATGTCCATTGGTTCAAAAGTCTTTAATCCATGGTCAGATTCTCACACTTTGTGAAGGTGTTTCTAGACCACACACCACTGCTCTTCAAGGCTATTATGGTGTATCTAAAGATTGCAGTGGAGGGTGGAATGTAGGTTTATCATCAGTTTTGAGTGCCACTTTTGTGTTGCACGCAATGTTAGACAAAGCTTGATCTGAAGACTACAGTGGTAATGCAGTGAAGAGGCCTTCACAAGGGAACATCACACTGGTCCTGGGATTATGGTGTGAGATGGCATAATGTACAGTAGCCAGTCCCCTCTAGTCTTCATTCCAGGTACAGTAACAACTCAGAGTTGCATTGATTTGATGGTGGAAGTAATTTTTCAACAGCGCCAGGCCCAATGTTGCTGATGCTACTGTGAGCAGCCAATGTGCTACCATTGCCTGCAGCATTTTTAGACTGGTCTCCTTTCAAGTATATATGGGATGTCATTAATTAACAATTGCTAGGCGTGGGAGAACATTCGTCAGACAACCATTTATCATTTCCTACCAAAGCTAGTTTTCATCTTGACAAGGCCAAATTTTTCAAATCAGATGTCACTTTATTTGGTAATAACTCTGGAATACTTCTACAGATCCTAGTGACTCTCAGATTTCATGACACATTTACATTGGTGGTAAATTTAGGGCGATAAAATGTGTGTTTATGAAAATATCGGAATAATATATAGAATATAGAAAAAATAGCAGTTTGCAAACTTTGAATTTTTATATCTCTAAAATGATTATACTACACCAAATGGTTAATTAACATTTCCCATATGTCTACTTTTACATCAGCATCATTTTTTTCAATGTATTTATTTATTTTATTACTTTCACAAGAGTAAAGAAAAAAAAATGTATCTCCTGAGGATGCCATTACCCCATATGTGGTCAAAAACTACTGTTTGGTTACACGGCAGATCTCTGAAGGGAAGGAGCATTTATTTTAATTTTTACAAGAATAGAATATGGACACCATGTCAGATTTAAAGAGCATTATAGATTCCAAAACAGCAGAAACCTTCCACAGGAGACTCCATATTGGAAACTACACCCCTCAAGAAATTCATCCAAGATTGTGGTGAGCATCTTGAACTCATAGGTGCTTGACAGAATTTTATAACAGTGGGCTTTTATTTTTCCCATTACAATGCTGGTTTTGTCTTTTTTTTTTTTTTTTTGCGAGTAAATGTTTGTATACTTTATTAAATTTTAAGGGGTTTACATTACAATAACAGGGGAGAGGGTAATTGAAGTATTTAAAATGCATTCTTAAAAATATTGTTGAAATAACAAAGAAGGGGAAGAGGAAGGGAAGAAAGGGTAGGCTAAAAGTGGGTAAAGTGGGAAGGGGTATTGGAGGGGAAGTGGGAATGGAAGGAGTTGGGGAATATAAAGGGGGAGGAGAAAGGGAAGGAGGAAGACGTTGAGGTAATTCGTTAAGTTTCAAAGTCAAGCAAGATTATAAACTCATATTCATTTAGCACAGTATATAAACACATTCGGAAATAACATATTACATTTATATTATTTAGATAATGTCAAGGAACTAATTCAAAACAAGGTTTGGCATGTATTTCTGGGACCAAAGAGACCATCTTATTTTATATCTTTGATAGTTTTTTTTCTTTTAATGCAATATTATACTCATATAAATTATGAGCTGAAACCCTGTCCGTAACTTCTGAAATAGATGGGATTCTTTCTTCTCTCCAGTTGGCTGCTAATAAATTCTTAATAACTAAGAAAATGTGACAGACAATGTATCTATACTTTTTCTCATATTCTTCTAACCCTATGGAAAGAATAACCAATTCTGGAGTAAGATTTATATCTTTTGTAGTCAATTGCTTTAAGAGGTTTCTGACTTTCTTCCATAAGAGTTTAAGTAAAGGACATCCCCAGAAAATGTGGATAAAGGATCCATTTTTCCCGCAACCTCTCCAACATAGTGGTGAGTTTTCAGCAGAAAACTTGCACAACTTTAGAGGGGTATAGTACCATCTGGAATACACTTTATAAAATGTCTCCTGAAGAGAAGCACAGGTTGCAGTTGCATACGTTGTTTCCAGAGCTTGTTTCCATGTACTTATAGGGAATTCCTTGTGCAAATCTTTCTCCCAATTATTTAGGTTTAGCTTTTTCTCTAATTCATAATCTTTATTTAGCAAGGAATATATATTACTGGTTTTCCAAATAATTTGGTTTAATGGATTAGGTTTTGTCATTTTTGTTCATTTTGATAAGGCTAATGTGCAAAACAAAATTAAAGGACCCGACAACTTATTGTGCCATTTTTTTCTGAGCACATTGATATCTATTTTTGGTTGGAAACTACTGTTTGGGCACACAGCAAAGCTGAGAAGAGAAGGAGCACTATTTTCGAGTCCAGAATGTACTGGAATGGCTTTAGAGTGGCATGTCACATTAGCAGGGTAATAGATAAAGATGGACTCATTTGTTATGCAATTATCCCCTAATGTGGCAATACCCATCCTTGTCCCCATCCTGTAGTAATGTGCACATCCTTGTCCTCATCCTGTAGTAATATGCCCCATCCTTGTCCTCATCCTGTAGTAATATGCCCCATCCTGTAGTAATGTGCCTATCCTTGTCCCCATCCTGTAGTAATGTGCTTATCTTTGTCCTCATGCTGTAGTATTGTGCCCCATCCTTGTCCCCGTCCTGTAGTAATGTGCCCATCGTCCCCATCCTAGTAATGTCCTCCATCCTTTGTTATGCAATTATCCCCTAATGTGGCAATACCCATCCTTGTCCCCATCCTGTAGTAATGTGCACATCCTTGTCCTCATCCTGTAGTAATATGCCCCATCCTTGTCCTCATCCTGTAGTAATATGCCCCATCCTGTAGTAATGTGCCTATCTTTGTCCCCATCCTGTAGTAATGTGCTTATCTTTGTCCTCATGCTGTAGTATTGTGCCCCATCCTTGTCCCCGTCCTGTAGTAATGTGCCCATCGTCCCCATCCTAGTAATGTCCTCCATCCTTTGTTATGCAATTATCCCCTAATGTGGCAATACCCATCCTTGTCCCCATCCTGTAGTAATGTGCACATCCTTGTCCTCATCCTGTAGTAATATGCCCCATCCTTGTCCTCATCCTGTAGTAATATGCCCCATCCTGTAGTAATGTGCCTATCCTTGTCCCCATCCTGTAGTAATGTGCTTATCTTTGTCCTCATGCTGTAGTATTGTGCCCCATCCTTGTCCCCGTCCTGTAGTAATGTGCCCATCGTCCCCATCCTAGTAATGTCCTCCATCCTTATCCACGTCCTGTAGTAATGGGCTCATCCTGTAGTAATATGCCCCGTCCTTGTCCCCACTCTGTAGTAATGTGCCCATCTTTGTCTCCATCCTGTAGTAATGTGCCCGTCCTTGTCCCCATCGTTTAGTAATAAATATCTAGGGCTTTAGTAATATTTATGGCTATCCTTGTCCCCTTGTAGTAATAGTACTGCATCCATCCTTGTCCACTTGTAGTAATGTGCCCATCCTTGTCCACATCCTGCAGTAATGTGCCCTACACTGACATCAGCTACTGGCCTCAGATTTGATGGCTGTCTCCTATATTATTTTTTTTTTGTATATTTCCCACTTGCTTTTATATCATTCCTCAGTGCCAATTAGTGGAATTATGTAAAAACTCTGTTTTCCAATAATTAAATTAAAATGTAATTTGTATTACGTTGCTTACACCAAGGAAGTAGAAGCAATATCAACAGTCGTGCAGCCTGCTTTAAATATAGTCATACATTTCAGATTTTTGTGTGACCCAATGCCGTTAGATACCTCGTAAATTATTTCTCCCTTCTCTATAAATATCTCCTGTTCTGTTCCCGAACTCAAGACAATTGTCACTTAGTTTTAAACATATTGCAACGTGACAAGTTGCTTAGTTACTACTGGCACAATATATTAATATAGTAACAATGTCTTGTATCAGGGAATAAAGACACGTGTCCATCAACTTCCGAGTAGAATCATTCTGAGCTACATCTCATAAACCTGTAATGCAGATTGTACATAGTAAGGTGGAACGATTTGAAATAACATTTACTAGGAAAAGAAAATCAGAATTCCTCCTGTGGATTCCTGCTCATGATCTCTGATTCCAATACTGTTTCTTCTGGCTTTTTGCATAAAATATCTGCTTAAATTTGCCTCTTCATTAGGAGATACATTGCTAAAATTTCAACAGTGGTAGTGTGTAGTCTGATCAATAAATGTATTCAATCCCTTCAAAGGTGGACTTTACAAATTAATAACTGCTGCCCTATGTGAAAGGCTATAGTTCTTTTGGACACTTAAAGGAGTTATCCGACATATACTCAAAAAAAAATGTAAGCTAATCTGTGCTGTATTGTCATATAAATCACCCCTACATTGTTATTTTTTGTTTTCTGACTTTTGTTCCTCTTGAATTATCCCTTTATTCTCTGCAGCTCTTTGTTTACCTGCAGCTGCAGCAAACATGATAACTTCCTGTATTCTTGGTTGCCAAACCTCAGTCAGAGCTGGCACCGCCCGGCCTCACTGTCCAGCCCCGCCCCCTGCCCGCCCTCTGCACACTCATTGGCTGTCAGTATTCTGCCCCAGCACCTGACCTCTCTGCATTAGAAATAACAGAGCAGAGATCCTGCTCCTCTCATCTGTGACCCAGCAATCACCTCACAGCCACAATGGTGACACATAGAGATGTTACATGTTCCTCACCCCTTATAGATAAATGAATACTGTGTAAGGAAGACTATATATAGCATCTAATGAGAGTCTATAGTAGATATATACGTCATGCATGTATTGTATATGTGTGTTTTGTGTCATGGTCATGTTTTCTCACGGATGCATCTGTGTGGCATCTGTTCTGTATACGGTCCGTGTGTCATCGGCATGCCTTCCTATTTTTTGCGTACTGCAAAAAAAACGGAAGCAGCTAGATAGATAAATAGATGGAAAGATATAGATAGAGGGATAGATAGAGAGACAGATAGCTAGCGGGATGGATGAAGGAATGAATGAATGAAGGGATAGATAGAGGGATAGATAATAGATGAGAAAGACATAAAATGTCCCACTGCCCTACATTTTGTAATCTTGCACCCTTTAGTGCCATTCATGTGGCACTAAGGGGTGCTTCACACACAGCGAGCTCACTGCCGAGATCGCTGCTGAGTCACGGTTTTTGTGACGCAGCAGTGACCTCATTAGCGATCTCGCTGTGTGTGACAATGAGCAGCGATCTGGCCCCTGCTGCGAGATCGCTGCTCGTTACACACAGCCCTGGTTCGTTTTCTTCAAAGCCGCTCTCCTGCTGTGACACACAGATCGCTGTGTGTGACAGCGAGAGAGTGACAAATGAAGCGAGCAGGGAGCAGGAGCCGGCGTCTGACAGCTGAGGTAAGCTGTAACCAAGATAAACATCGGGTAACCAAGGTGGTTACCCGATATTTACCTTAGTTACCAGCCTCTGCAGCTCTCACGCTGCCTGTGCTGCCGGCTCCGGCTCTCTGCACATGTAGCTGCTGTACACATCGGGTTAATTAACCCGATGTGTACAGCAGCTAGGAGAGCAAGGAGCCAGCGCTAAGCAGTGTGCGCGGCTCCCTGCTCTCTGCACATGCAGCTGCATTACACATCGGGTTAATTAACCCGATGTGTACTGTAGCTAGGAGAGCAAGGAGCCAGCGCTCAGTGTGCGCGGCTCCCTGCTCCCTGCTCACACTGGTAACTAATGTAAACATCGGGTAACCATACCCGATGTTTACCTTAGTTACCAGTCTCCGCAGCTTCCAGACGGCGGCTCCGTGCAAGCGCAGCGTCGCTTGCACGTCGCTGCTGGCTGGGGGCTGTTCACTGGTCGCTGGTGAGATCTGCCTGTTTGACAGCTCACCAGCGACCATGTAGCGATGCAGCAGCGATCCTGACCAGGTCAGATCGCTGGTCGGATCGCTGCTGCATCGCTAAGTGTGAAGGTACCCTAAGGGGTGCTTAGCCTTGTATTTAGCCAAAAAATAAATAAATAATTTTAAAAAAAACCACGTGGGGTTCCCCCTATTTTTGTTAGCTAGCTAGGGTAAAGCAGACGGCTGCAGCCTGCAGACCACAGCTAGCAGCTTCACCTTGGCTGGTAATCCAAAACAGAGGGCACCCCACGCTGTTATTTAAAATTTAAATAATTTAAAACAAAAAACGTGAGGTCCCCCCAAATTGGATCACCAGCCAAGGTAAAGCAGACAGCTGTGGTCTGGTATTCTCAGACTAGGGAGGTCCACTGTTATTGGACACTCCCCAGCCTAAAAATAGCAGGCCACAGCCGCCCCAGAAGTGGCGCAGCCATTAGACGTGCCAATCCTGGCGCTTTGCCCCAACTCATCCCATTGCCCTGGCAAACGGGGTAATATATGGGGTTGATGCCAGATGTGTAATGTCACCTGGCATCAAGCCCTGGGGTTAGTGATGTCATGGTGGCTATCAGATACCTGACATCACCAACCCAGTTAGTAAGAAAAAAAAAAAATAGACAACAAAAAAGTTTTATTTGAAAAAACACTTCCCAAAACATTCCCTCTTTCACCATTTTATTGAAAAGAACAATCAAATCCGGGTCCGACGTAATCCAATAAGGGGGTCCCACGACAATCCATACCATAGTCACTGTCCCAGTCAATGAAGAACAGAATGTTCCCCATTGGCTGGGAGAGCAATGCAGTGACCTGAGCTAACATCAATAGGTCAGCCCAGGTCACTGCAGGGAATGACGAGCGCTGCCATCAGGAGGTTAGATGAGATCATTACCTGCTGTGATGATCTCCTGCACTGCTGATGTCACCGCTGTCACTGACTTCTATGCCCATTCTCAGCAGTATCACGGGAGCCCGTGACGTCACCGCTAGTGACAGTCTTGGGCCTCCCGCGAGACGTGATGTGAGAACGCACGCGCATAGAAGGCAGTGACAACGGTGACGTCAGGAGATCGTCACCGTAGGTAATGATCTCATCTAGGCTCCTGACAGGAGCGCTCGTCATCCCCGCGGCTGCCAGCACTGCAGTGTGGAAGCTGCTGACACAGACTGCAGTGCGGACAGACACTGACTCTGGAGCGGGACACAGACTGATGCACAGACACAGATGATACATGATGACACAGACAGCGTGCACGGGGGAGAGGGGGAGACAGTTCCCTGTGTGTCGGGCAGTAAACATGATAAAGCGCTGGGGACACAGCGCTGACAGTGCATCTGAAAGCAAGTGTGCAACTTTCTTGTTCCTTGCCTTATTGAACTGGACACTGAATCAGCAGGAATTCAGGGCGCACGTAGCTGGGCACAGGAGGCGGGGGAGGGAGACTACGGAGTGTGTGGCAGGGGGCGGGTACTCATCGCACTATACCTGCCCACTAAGCAGCAGGGCGGCAACATGCTGTTCCCAGATTTGCATGTCAACATAGTCCTGCCCATGTTGACATGAAATGACCGGAAGCAGCAAAATCGCGGCAGGAGCGGTCACATGACCACTCTGAGCCGGGGGAGAGGGGCTGACAGCAGGGCAGGTAAGTGCTCACTATCTACTTACCTGCCCTAATGTAGCCCAATAGTGAAATAATAAAAAAAAGTCAAAATAAGCCGGATAACCCCTTTAAGCAATTCATCCTTTCTCACCCAGATTGGTCAAAATAAGGTCTCTTTCACACTATGACCACATCCTGGGGATATATAATGTTGCTAGTCCTGGTCTTTGGACAGTCGGTTTGGTGGGAACTTGTATACTGAAATTGTGCAGTCTGGAAGTTTAACCTGGAATGCAATGGGGGTATGATAATGCACTTACAGCTCCTCATTCACAAACTAGCAGTACCTTCCCCTGGCTAATGATAGGCATGGGCCATTGTACCAGAGCAAGTGACCTGTTACTCAACCAGAAGATGGAGCTGGGATAATTTAGGAAAACCTGTACTCACATGGAGTTGTACCCGATGACCTTTGAGGTCCCTTCCAACTCTACCATTCTATAATTCTATAAGAAATACAGCAGAGGCTCAGGAGCTGTAAGTGCATCGTTACACCCCAATGAACTGTCTTCTCAGGTCACAGTTTCTGACATCTATAGTTTGATTCTTCCCTTCAGAACACCAGAAATCTGAATGCAATATAGGGAATTTGTATCCGGCAGGATTGGCTGACCATAAAATGTGTATAGGAATCGACTCATGATGTTTGGGAAGGTGGGGATCAGGCAGTTGGAGTGCAGACATTTTCCTTCCTATCCCGGCAATAAAGGTATCTCTAATTTCTGTATTTTCCATATTCAGAACACATGCATATGCAGCCGAGAGTGACCTTGTATAAGGGGATCGGGAGAGGCTGCTATTGTCTAACAAGCATGAAATTTATAAGTTTGTATTTACTAAATAAATTGATTGTAAAATGGTTTGGCACTTACAGATAGTAATGTTGATATTACAAAAAGCTAAATAATAATGGGGTAAACTAGTAGCTATACAAAGAAGATATCAATAACTCGACAGATAAAAGCCATCTTGTGTTATCTTGCCCTTTTCAGAGATTTATCAGTATGCTGTGATATAAAAGCCGTTTGCTGGTGAGTCATCTCTCTGCAGTACCTCTTCCTCTCCTTGAAAACTCCGCAACTTGTCCAGCATCTATTAGTTTGTAGTCAATGTCAATGACAAAACCTCTGATTAATTTAGAAAAAGACACTGTGATAAAGCAATTATTAAAACTTCTTGTCTAATAAGTAGGGGGGAATGAAACATTACACAATTGCTAAAAATGGCAGGTGTATGTATGACTCATTTGGATTTTAAGGGAACTGATCATAAACACGTGAATCCCACACAATGCATTCAAGATTTTATTTTACCAGAAACTCTATCCAAACAGAATTTGAGATTACAAAACTGACCTCAATTATTCCAAAATCAAACGCCACTTTAGTAGCCTGGATTATGTATGCAGTGTTAGGTGTAGGGTTTTTTTAAGCTAAAGCCAGAAATGATATAAAGGTATTGGGAAAAATAAGGAAAGGAATAATATTCTTCTGGATCCATCTGGCTTTGGATAAAAGAAAAAAAATACATCACAAACTACTTGTGTGATTCCAACCTTACGAATATGCTGTAACTGGTGCTGGGATGAAGTATTTTGTGGTGCTTTTATGCCTATCTAGACTGTAGCAAAGATCATTGTGTGAGACATAACACAATAAGACCGATTCATCAAGCCTGGCGTAGTGCGTGCTTTCGCTATGCCAGCCTTACTGGAGTACAAGGCACTGAATTAAGAGATGCACGCCACTTAATCGGCGCATCTTGTGAATGTTCTGTGGCATGCCAGGAATACTAGTTGAGTAAGTAACATTTCTGCTGTACAAAAACTCTGGCACTTTTAGAGACTGGTGGACCTTGCCATGACCGATCCCAGCTCCTTCCCAGCTCCACTCATTTTGGCAAAGCTGATTCAAACTTGTCGCTTTTCAAACCTTTTACGTTTTCTGGAGTAGAAGCTTTGATGAATGTATATTACATATACAGTGTATATTTAATGCCATCCAAAAGTTTTAGGCATGTGGGGGGAGGAAATAGAAATTTATAGTTTATCAATTAACAAAATGGAAAGTGAATGAGAAACCTAAATCAAATCAATATTTGATGTGACCACAATTTGTCCAAACAATATGGAAGCATCAATTCTTCTAGGTATACTTGCTCAGGGTTTTTGAAGGAACTCTGCAGCAAAGTTGTTCCACGTGAACATCTTGGATAGCTAAACAAGGATTTTCAGAAACCAATGTGCAGGTTTATTGCAAGGTTGGGCTGCATTTCAGCACATGCAGCTGTTGTTATTTGGTCAAGATTAATGGTGTCCTCATGCTAAAAAATACAGGCAGCCACTTATTCATCAAGCAATACCATCATGGAGGTATCTGATTGGTTTCAAATTTATTCTGCAACAAAACAACAACTGTGATGCCCTGGCCTATCAGGTCGTCACAGGGTATTGTGCAATATGCCCTTCTGTGCAATATGCACCTCCTCCTTGGTTACGGGTCCCTAACCTTTGGTGTTGCCAAGAACAAGCTAATCAAAATCCTAGGAACACTCTGCACCACACCCACCAGACACACCAGTGGATGGCCTGAGTGGAATAGGGTCGCCCTCTTGGGGGGGTTGGTTAAGGGGAGGTCAGGAGCAGTTCAGTGTAGTGTTGGAGGTGAAAGAGAGAGGAGGTCAGGAGCCGGGCTCCTTGGAACTACTAGGTAGCAGACGTTGGTCTGGGCTTGGTAGGAGCTGGACCCCGGTCGGAGGGGGAATCGTGACAAGGGGCACAGACTGTCGAGGAGGACAGCCGGCGTCCTTGTGCCATCACCGGGCAGGGGCCAGGACACGACGGGATGCGTGGACCCTAGGTCAGGGAATAGCTTCAGGCGTCGTGACAAGTTACCCGATAAGGATGGAGACTTCAAGATCTGTTCTCCACCTGCTCCAAAATCGGGATACTAGCGCAACGAGGGGGATAGGACTTTCCACACATACGGTCCAGAAAATCCCAAGCATGAACCCTGAGAGCAAGCTCCTCCAGTTAGCCATACTGGGGAGCGGGACCCAATTAGTTTCACACTAACGGGACCAACTAGAAGACAAAGGTGCCAAGGCAAAGGTCACAGACTAACAGGCAACACCAATGGGCACAAGATCCAGACATGCTCCCCTAAAGCGGCAGCAGTGTCCAGAACTTTGGTTTACTACAGCTGTCGGTGTCAGTGTTATTGGACTGAGTACGCAAGTGACCCTTACCGTCCCAACGGTACATCCCTGTCACTATCACCGAGTCCCGGGGCATTCCCCTACCCGTGGAGGGGGTAAACGCCTAGCTGCCCACACCATCAACACCAGGTACTTCCAGCTGCAGCGGTGGTACTTCACTTTACCACGGACCACAGGTGGCGTCACGAACTTTCCACACCATCCCCTGTACATAACCCCCTTCGTTTGAGGAGCTGTAGGACCCCCGGGTCCGGAGCCCTCTCGAGCCACCACGGATCCTGATCCGAGCAGCCCGGCTGCTGACGTGGGGGCGGCACACAACCCTAAACATACAACTAGAATCTGAGATTACATGAAGAAACAGAAGGATGTGCACAAGCCTACATCCAGAGATCTGTGGTTAGTTCTGTAAGATGTTTGCAATTTATACTGTTTTATCTAATTTAGGGATTCTTTGTGTTGTAGTGATTGCTTTGATCCCATATATATCTGTCCAATTCCATATAGAGGTAAAGGAAAAACAAATTGTTGGAGCTAGCCCAAGGAAGGCAAGGGTAGAGATTTCATCTTCAACCTCAGTAAAATACATTTAAGTTTGTGTGTGTGTGTGTGTGTGTGTGTGTGTGTGTAACGTGAAAAATTGTGGAAAAGTTCACAGTGTAAGAATAGTTTTTCAAGGCCCAGCATATGTGCACATACACTATTTACACACATACAAGGGATGAAATAGAAAATTGGTGATGTGTCCAATATTTAAGTAAATATTTCTAAAGATGCTGTTAATATGAATTTCTGAGGTGCGGTCATCGAGTTTAATGAGGTCAGTTTACTTGCGGTCAAAGCTGGGTACCGTGGGAACCTCCAGCTATGACTGCAGATAAACTGAGTGACGTCACAACTTATCGCTGCAGTTCAGTCTCTGCCTGAAGCCCACAGCATGCGGTCATGTTCTGTGCCTGCGCGCTGTGTCTTCAGTAATGTAGCAGAGCTAGAATCGTCGCGGGACATCGTGTAAATTATGTTGTAACTGGGTGTTTTGAGGGTTAATAAAGGGGAGAAAGAGGGTGTTTATTTTCTATTTTATTTCAAATAAAGCATTTTTTTCTGTGTTTTGTGTTTTATTTGTTTTCACTTACAGATTAGTAATGGGGGGATCTCATAGATGCCTTCCATTACTAATCTAGGGCTTAGTGCAAGCTGTGAGCTGTCATTAACCCTTATTACTCCAGTTGCCACCACACCAGGGCAATCAGTGAGCTGGGTAAAGTGCCGGAATTGTCGAATCTAATGGATTTGACAATCTTGGAGGGCTACAGGCTGCTATTTATAGGCTTGGGGGCCCAATAACATGGGTCCTTGCCAGCCTGAGAATACCAGCCCCCAGCTGTCATCTTTATCATGGCTGGATATCAAAATTAGGGGGGACTGCTTGCCAATTTTTAAAACTATTTAAATCATTTTTCTAAACATTGCCGCATGCGGACCCACTTATTTTGATACGCAGCACTGTTGCAGCCTGTAGCCAAATGCTTTATCCGTGCTGGGTATCATTTTAACAGTCACCGCCGGAGATGGTAAAGCAGCGAGCTGAAGTGGACCCACTGGACCACAGGCGGACCCCTGGCCTACCCTTTAGTGGGAGGGGCTTGACTAAGTGTCCACCCCGAGGTATACACCAGGTGCTACTCCCAGGGCAGAGACCGAGACTGTGACAGCTGACCCCTAGGGCAGGGATGGACACAGGTGCAGATAGGCTGAGTATCTTGTGTAAGCAGGGACCACCAGGGTAGCTGAGGCAGACAGGACAAGCAGAGTCATTAGCAAGGCTGGGACCACCAGAGTGGCTGAGGCAAATGGCTCAGCCAGGATGAACAGGCAGAGTCACTAGAGCCAACAGGGCAGGATAGACGGGCAGCAGGTACCAACAGGATGGACAGGCAGGATAGGACAGACTAGAACCAGGTGCCAACAGGGCAGGATGGGCTGAGACCAGGTATAGGCATGGCAGAACAGATGGGGACAGGATGGACAAGGGTGACCTGACAAATAGCTGGCTAGGGTACGGAATACCAACTTACTAAACAAGAGCATTGATCAGGCACCTCCCCTAGTAGGAGAGTACGTTAAGTACCCAGTGCCTCTCAGCGAGTGTGCGCATGCCCTAGGAGCACTCCCGGAGGACCTGTGCCATGTGCACAGGCCCCAGGAGGGGAAAGCAGGAAGCACCCACGTGGAGCACTGTGGAGACGCCGGGTTGCGTGGAGAGAGTTGGCCGCGGCGGTGAGTGAGTGCTCGTTCCTGTGGGGAGAGGAGCAAGGGGTGCAGGGTCGCCAGCGCTACAGTAGCCACCTTATGGCCCCTCTTCCTTAGGCTTGAAGATGGACTTCTCTCCTTGAAGTCACTGGTAGTCGGCAGACAGGCGGAAAGCAGGACAGGCTAGCAAGATGAAATCACAGGAGACCGGCAGTCACCGGAAATCACAAACCAGGCAGTTCTCGTGGCATAGCAGGACCCAGCAAAGCACCTCACCAGATTTTCAGTCTAGAACAAACTCAAAAGCACAGATTCAAGGGAGGCCTAGAAAAAACAACAATAAAAGAGGGAGAGCCAGCACTGCTTGAGAATGACATGCAACAAATAAAAAGTGTAAATTCACAAATTATTCCAATTGTACTATAATGCAAAATAAAATTTTTAGCAAACAATTAATCATTTTTTTGAGCCACCCCTGCCACGTCACGGCAAGTCTCAATAGAGGGGTACTACTCTATATTTTATATTTTCATTGTGCCATGCAGCCTCCTAATTACATTAAAAGCAGAACCATATTGAAGCAACACATATACTTGTAACATTTTAGAACCGCTTCCATGTTGCAAAGTCAGGCAGCTGCGAGTAAAGGCAGCCCAGGTCCCAGCATGTGCAGCAGAGATTTGCCGTGACGTGGCAGGGGTGGCTCAAAAAATTGATCAATTGTTTGCTAAAAATCACATTTTGCATTATAGTATTGTTGGAATAAACACTTTTTTTTTGTTGCATTCCATTCTCAAGCAGTGGTAGCTCTCCCTCTTTTATTATTAATGATTGGTTCGGTGGCTGACCTCCACCATGACGTGCACGCCTGGTTTTGGTTTGCATATTCCTTCTGTTTCTATCAAAATTAATTTTGGTGGCTGTTCACACTCAGCTACCTCACCCTTTTCCACAGGCATTGTTAATCAAGCACCATTTACTTGTTCTTGCTCCGCCTTCTTTCATGGCTGCTGGTCAGGCACTATGAGTGCCAGTTCTGACATTGTCCTGGTGTGTGAGGCATCTGCTGCACATGCTGGGACCTGGGCTGCCTTTATTCACAGCTGCCTGTTTTGCAACATGGAAGCAGTTATGAAAAGTTACAGGTATATGTGTTGCTTCAATATGGTTCTGCTTTTAGGCTATATGCCCACGTAGCGTATTTTCATGCAGTTAAGCTGCGATCTGCACCGCAGCATAACTGCATGCTTCCTGCGTCCCCAGCACAATCTATGAAGATTGTGCCTAATCCATGCCCACGTAGCGTTTTAGAACGCAGCGCTTCGGCTACTGCCGAAGCGCTGCGTTCTAAGAAGTGATATGTCACTTCTTTCATGTGCTCTGGATGCAGCCCCCGCTCTGTCTATGGGAGGGGCTACATCCAGAGCGCATGAAATCGGCTTTTCAGTACGCACTGTTTCTGCAGCGATTTGAAGCGCACTTGTGCTGTTCAAATCGCAGAAATTTCTGCAGGGACAGAACGCAATGTGGGCACATAGCCTTAATGTAATTAGTAGGACGCAATGACACAATGAAAATATAAAATGTAGAGTAGGACCCACCTATTGGGATTTTACATGACGTGGCAGGGGTTGCTCAAAAAATTGTTTGCTAAAAATCTCATTTTGCATTATAGTACAGTTGCAATAATTTGTGAATTTACACTTTATTTGTTGCGTGCCATTCTCAAGCAGTGCTGGCTCTCCCTCTTTTATTGTTACTAGAAAAAAACAGACAAGACAGGTTTAGGAGCAAAAGAAACCGATCTCCGAATTCCACAGGTTTAGGAAAGAAGCGCTGGCTTCAGATTGGAGCATTCCACCCATGCATGACACTGACAAGGGCTTCAGAAGGCGTTGGATGGGAGACTGACAAGGCACCACAGGTTCAGAAATGAAGCGTCCGGGTTCAGATTGGAGCATTCCACCCATAGACACTGGCTTCAGAAAGCGTTGGATGGATGTCTGGTAATGCACCATCACAGCTCATTGAATGAAACAAGCCACAGGACCGGAGTTGAGATGAGTCTCTGAATGCATCTTTCCCATGCATTGCTCCAAAAGCTCAGAAGTTAAATGTAGGGGTTCGGATAGGAGCGTTCCACCCATGCACGACACAGCTTCAGAAGGTGTTGGATGGGAGTCTGGAAACTCTCCACCACAGCTCGCTGAAAGAAACGCCTCACAGAACCGGAATCCAGATGAGTCATCTCAGAGGACTGAACTTGTCCCCACAGGACCTAGGCTTGGAGATTTTCACATTGGAGATCGAAGGTTTTGACACTGGTCACTTCTGCAGGCTCAGGAACATGAGGAAAAACAGAATCCCAGAAAACAAAAAGCCTCTGGAAAGACAGAGCCAGGCAGACAAGTTTGTTCACTCGAGAGACTTCCATCACAAGGCATAGTTTAGACTAAAGGCTACTTTACACACTGCGATATCGGTCCCGATATCGCTAGTGTGGGTACCCGCCCCCATCTGTTGCGCGACACGGGCAAATCGCTGCCCGTGTCGCACAACAGCCGTCACACATACATACCTGTCCGGCGACGTCACTGTGACGGGCGAACCGCCTCCTTTCTAAGGGGGTGGTCCGTGCGGCGTCACAGCGACATCACTGAACCGCCGCCCAATAGCAGCGGAGGGGCGGAGCTGAACGGGACGTAACATCCCGCCCACCTCCTTCCTTCCTCATAGCGGCCGGGAGGCAGGTAAGGGGAGCTTCCTCGTTCCTGCGGCGTCACACGCAGCGATGTGTGCTGCCGCAGGAACGAGGAACAACATCGTTACTGCTGCAGTAACGAGATTTGAGAATGGACCCCCATGTCGCCGATTAGCGATTTTGCAAGTTTTTGCAACGATGCAAAATCGCTTATCGGTGTCACACGCAACGGCATCGCTAATGCGGCCGGATGTGCGTCACGAATTCGGTGACCCCAACGACTCCGCATTAGCGATGTCGCAGCGTGTAAAGCCCGCTTAAGGCAAAAAAATTGAGTCAACGGAGTCCATGGCCTGATCAAACTGTAACGCTCTCCGTCGGAGATGGTAAAGCGGCGAGCTGAAGTGAACGCACTGGACCACAGGGGGACTCCGGGCCTTCTCTTTAGTGGGATGGGTTTGACTTGTGCCCACCGTGAGGCAGATGTGAGGTGCTACTCCAAGGGCCTAGATCTACACTGTGACAGTTGATCCCCAGGGCAGGGATGGACACAGGTGCAGACTGATTGAGTCTCTAGTGTAGACAGGGACTACCATGGTAGCTTAGGCAGACAGCATGGGCAGGACAGACAGGAAGAGTCAGTAGAGCCAACAGGGCAGGATGGACAGGAACCAGGTACAGACAGGATGGACAGGAACCAAGTACATACAGGACAGACTGGAACCAGGGCATGATAGGCTGGAACCAGATGCCAACAGGTCAGGATGGGCTGGGACAGACAGAAACCAGGGACAGGCAAGGCAGGATGGACAAGGGTGACCTGACAACTAGCTGGCTAGGGTACGGAACACCAACTAACTGAACAGTGTTGATCAGGCACCTCCCCTAGTGGGAGAGTGCCTTAAGTACCAAGTGCCTCTCAGCAATAGGCTGATAGGCATTTCCTGGGAGTGACGCCCTGGCTCTTTAAGAGAAGGGCAGCGGGCGCACGCTCTAGGAGCACTCTCGGAGGACCTGTGCCATGTGTACAGGCCCCAGGAGGGGGAAGCAGTAGCCACTCACGTGCGGCGCCGTGGAGACGCCGGGTAGTGGGGAGAGAGCCAGTCGTGAGTGAGCATGCATCCCTGCGGGGAGAGGAGCAAGGGGTGCAAGGACGCCAGTGCTACAATTAAGGGGACACTAGATCAATTTTTTTATTTGTTTATTTTTACACTATAGGGACCCACACAGCGTCTGTGATTGAACGTAGTCAGACACGCTGTCACACAGGGTGGTGGCGAGTCTGACTGCAACCAATCACAAATGCTGTATGTCCCTATAGTGTAAAAATAAATGTAAAAAATTGACGTAGTGTCGCCCTTTATTATGATTGTAGCACTGGCACTGGAAATAACGGTGGGCGGGGGGAAGCAGTGCAGTATGAGTGGCCCCAGAAGCAGTGTTACAGCCGCTGGGGACACTGGTAAGTATAACGCACCTGCTTTTCCATTGTTTTCTTTATTTTTCCTTTTATTTTTTTAAATTACCGAGTTGCCAGATCTGTATAGTTCCCTGAGAACTCCGGGCCTAAGGCCTGTGCTCGGGTATTTTTTAATCCGCGCGGATCCGGACTTTTACAGTCCGGGTCCGCCCATCACTACTCAAGCCTCTGTAATAGATATTAGCTATTTCAAACCTGAGTCATGTTTTACCTTTATGGCATTGCCCAATCATTGTTAGATCAATTATTTACCTAATGAAATAGGACTTCTATATTTAACTCATTGTTTACCTCTGTTATTTATATTTTTATTTTCCTGAAGGCCCTGTCACACACAGAGATAAATCTTTGGCAGATCTGTGGTTGCAGTGAAATCATGGACATATTGTTCCATTTGTACACAGCCACAAACTTGGCACTGATTGTCCACAATTTCACTGCAACCACAGATCTACCACAGATCTACCACAGATCTACCACAGATCTACCACAGATCTACCACAGATCTACCACAGATCTACCACAGATCTACCACAGATCTGCCACAGATCTACCACAGATCTGCCACAGATCTGCCACAGATCTGCCACAGATCTGCCACAGATCTGCCACAGATCTGCCACAGATCTGCCACAGATTTATCTCTGTGTGTGACAGGGCCTTGAGAATAGGAGTTAGTGGGAAATTCTCTTAAACATTTCACACATTTTGCCAGCAAAGCTAGTGAAAAGTATTCTGCATTTATATGCACCAGAAAAAAAATCACTTGAAATAATTAAATCATGGCAGGTTTTAAAATCCCCATCATGTTCATTGTTTCCATGGATGACGCACAAAAAAGGCATGGATTAGCTCCATTAAATTACAGTGGAGACAATTTACAAACTGATCCAATCCGCTGGCCTGTACCCAGACTCCATACTGGAAGTACAGTACCTGGGAGGCAATTTGCTTCTCCCGGTAACCTCCTACTACAGTCACTGCTCACTGCACTGTTAGCCTACTTTCACACTTGCGTTGAACGGTATCCATTGCATTGCGTTGTGTGACGGATGCAACGGATGTGTTGCATATAGTGGCGCAACGGATGCTGCAAAACAACGCAATCCGTTTTGAGTTTTTTACAGTTTTACCGTCGGCAGACTATTGTGAACGATCAGCTGATCGCTAACAGTAGTCGGCGGCTGGGTGATCAGCCGATCACTCACAGTAGCCGGCCGCCGGGTGATCAGCTGATCACTCACAGTAGCCGGCTGCCGGGTGATCAGCTGATCACTCACAGTAGCTGGCCGCTGGGTGATCAGCTGATGACTCACAGTAGCCGGCCGCCGGGTGATCAGCTGATCACTCACAGTAGCCGGCTGCCGGGTGATCAGCTGATCACTCACAGTAGCCGGCCGCCGGGTGATCAGCTGATCGTTTGGTCGCCGACAATGTGTGCGGGGGGCGGAGTGCGAAGTGGGTGGAGCCGAGCGGGGCCATGGCTGAGGACGTCAGTGCCACGAGGACTGCATCGCTGGGGGACAGGTGAGTGAGTGTGAGAGTGTGTGTGTGTGTGCGATTGTGTGTGTTTGTGTGCGATTGTGTGTGTGTGTATACATACGGAGTGAGGGAGGGGGCGGAGCCGAGCGGGGAAGTGTCGGGCTCCCGACATACATAACCAGGGTTCCTTGGTTACCCGATGTGTACCCTGGTTACGGGTGCAGGGAGCCAGAGAGAGCATGTGCAGTGAAATTCAAAGGATTCCGCTGCTCAAAAAAAGTTACACGCTACATTCCTTCCGCCCGACGCAGCGTCAAAATAACGATGCTCCGTCGTCCGGCGGATGCAACGCTGACACTTGCATTACAGTGCGTTATCCATACAAGTCCATGGGGAATAGCGCAGTGCGTTACCGGACTGTGCTATTCTCCATAGTGACGGACTCCGCTGAACGCAAGTGTGAAAGTACCCTTAGCAGCACTGATGCTGGGTCGGCTGTCAGTGAAAATGCCGCGGCTTGCATACAGCCACGCCCAGTGTTGTAGCAATGACTGTAGCCATGCAAGTGTAGTAGTTGATTGTGCCTTCCCTTACTGTTTTTATGCTAATAGTCTGTGTTGTAAAGGTAATGTGTTTTAGGTACCAAGTATGCTGTTAATGTATGTAGTAAAATTACTGCTGCTGCTAGTGAAGTACAGGTCTCCGATGTAGCAGAGCCAGGACCAGGTAGCGGCCAGCGCCACCTAGCAGTCGGGTAAGAGCAGTGTTTACTTAAATTTTAGATAATATAGGAGGAGCAGTGACTGGTGGCCTGGGGGAAGGATTGCGATGCCTCTAAGGCCCGTGCCCATAACATCCTTCAAATGGCACAGCGAATAGGGTAGTTCCCTTCATAACCCTTCAAGAGAGGCTGTGGGGAAGACGCTTAAGATGCAAGGATTATTGGCTGTTCAAAAAAAGATCGTAGGACATGGCCTGGGATCGACCGTGAACCTGACCCATCGTGGGTGGTACAGAGGGAAAAGAGTGCAAAGCCATACCTTGTATGCAGGTGTAATAGAGAGAAGGACCGCCCTTACCAAGAAGCTGATGGGGAACGGGCAGCAGCCTTGAAGAAACAAGAGGAGGAACTGAAAGAGGCCCCACCCTGGAGGGTGCAGCTCGGAAAATCGAAAGGCCCCCAACACTACAGGACGTTGCCATTAAAGGAGCAATCGCAAACAGAATCTGGTGGAACCATGGCACAGGTGCAGCTGTTAGAGGAGGTGGCTAATGACGAGCTGACTGGTTGTGTGGACTGTGATCTGGGAGCTCAAGTACAACGGTTGGTGAGTTCCTGGTGGACCATAGCCTTCTGGAGGTGAAGGAACGGTGCGCTCAGAGTGAGTGGGACGCAGACCTGGTTCAGTTGCCCATGGCCAGGTATTAACAGCTGGCCACAGTTGGGAAGTGGCCTACTTTGACCTGCGTTGTGGTAGCGGGTATATCATGGAAGCCAGGACTCAGAACTGGATCTTTGTTGAGAGGGCCACAGTGGAGCTTCACTTATTCTGGGCAGAAAAACCCTTCTCGAAGGGGCTCCGCATGGCCTTCCTAAAAATGGAACTGTTTTGCGTTCCATAAGGGGGCGGGTCAGGAGACCTGTTCCCTGAAGTTGGCCCGGAGCGGCTGAAGTTTGGAGTTTGTTTTCCCCTCTCCCTGTTTTGTGCAAGTTGTGCTCCCGTTTGCTGGAATGCCGAATTTTTGGGCAGGTGACAAACCTCACTCTTGCGCAGTGGACACTGACCTGCCCCAAGGACATTGCACCTTTGCTCCAAGGACTCTGCCCTGAGGGACTTTGCTTCATGGAGCTTTGCCTGCACCTGGTGCTTGTGGACAGTGTCCTGTGCCAGGGACTTGCATCCACAGAGAGGGGAGGAGGAAGGAACTAGTGGACCCTGAATTGTAGGTCTGGGACTGCTGTGCACCCTGCAAGATATGGGTAGGCGCATGGACCAGTCTGCCAACGGTAGGGAAAGGACTGTTGCCTGTGGGTGGCTTGTTTTAAACGTTTTTTACTAAAATGGACTCTGGCCTTTGGCCATCACAGCTATAGTCTTCAAAGTAGCTCTTTTTATATATGCATGGTAATGTTATGGTCGAGGATGACCACATTTAAATGGGAAAGCATGTAGGAGGTGGTTGCGCCTCCCCCCCACTGTTTTATGCTTATTGTGTTGTGTATCTGTATCTGTATCTGCCGAGCCACTCGGATCCGTGCTCGTACGGTGGGTGGCTCGAGCTCCTCACGGACCTGGGGGTCACGTCGCTCTGCAATGGGGTTGGCGCTACACACAGGGACTTCGGTGGGGAGTTCCACGGCCGGGGCCGCGGTGGTTTGGAAGGGATGTAAGTTTGTGACGCCACCCACGGGTTGTGGTGAATGGATGGACACCACCGCTGCCGTTAACTAGGCCTCCCGGGGACGGTGTTGTGTAGCTTGGTGTTGACCCCTTCGTGGGTAGAGGAGTGATGGTTCCGGGGGCCCGAGGGAGGTGCTGAGGCGTGGGGACAGGCGCGTGCTGGATGCTGGTGCGGCGCGGTCCGAAGGCACTGATGTACTCACTATGACACAATACACTGGAGTCTCTGGTAAATCAAACGGGATGATGAATGGGGCCCGCAGCCGGCTGCAGCTTCTCCCTTATCAGGTTGGTGGTTTCCGCCTTTCTCCTGCATCTCTTTGTGTGAATGTCCCTCACTCCTCAGTGCAAGACGTGACATCAACTACACGTGCCACAGCGAGACCCTTGGGGTCCCATGCACTGGTATTTTGCAACTATCTGAAGGTTAAATGCACAATGAGGATGTGTTTTCATGAAATCCCATCCACATTGATTGAATTGTTGAAAGCAATAGATTTTCTGCAGAAAATAAACAGCATTTCCGTTACATGGGAACATGGCCAAAAGTGAATATTCCATCCAACTCGTACAAACTGAGTCATTGAAGGTAACTTATGGAAATGTATCACTGAGCATTACTTTAGTCCTAATTAACTAAAGTATTCTGTTCCTGGTTCACGTCAACCTCTTGTTCTATGAGAAGGAAGTCAACATGTTCAAATGTGAAGTACGCTGCGTTCTCTGGAGCACTCTTTGGGAAATTGATCAGCTTTAGTCAAACAGGTGCATCAAAATGGCAGAGAGCGTTGTATTATTCAAGCAAGCACAGCTTAGTTTACAGTAATATTGTGGGAGTAGGCAGAACGCTTCACTCTTATGTTCTTTATGGCTCATCCTGGCAGCTGTTTTGTTTCTATAATCCCTCTGCTCTGCTTTTTATAAGACTGTTACTTCTAAACAGGTGCAATCAATTTTCTGCCGGGTGCTTCTTTTGTCATCTAGATGTCATATTGTTCACTGAGCTGTTCTTCACAATCGTGCAGAAAACTTAATCTGTAACTAAAGGTTCATTTTTTTAAAATCTAAATTACCTTCATAATATATCTTTATAAAAGTTGGAGCTTCCTTTTTCTGATAAAGTGTTTGAAATACCATACTGTGGTTCCATAAACAGCCATGGAATTGAAAGATAATATTATGATTACCTTTATACCTTTAGCTGCCACTACGGGGAGATGTCGAGCTTATTGACTGTGGATTTAGAAGTCAATGTGTGAGCTATGGATGTGAGAGCTCCCTCTAGTGGCTACTGCAGGCAGACTACTATAGGTCACTAAAACAACCCTAAAAAGATTTGTTATGACATTTGCACAGACTGTTGTACCTGTTTAGAGGAACACACAAAGTGATAGCTAAACTTTAATTTGTGGACATTTTTCTACATTCTGTCATTGAGAAGACTCCAGAGACTTGTGATTTGCATGGATTCTATTGCATTGCTGCCTACTGTCTATATCTTCTCTTTTGTCACTGTGGTATGCTAAAAGACCACATACTGGGGAATTACATATCTACGGTACGTACATGGGTTTTCACTACATATAGTCTCATTAAAGGTGATGTGAAGGACTTTACAATGAGGTTAATCTCTGTGAACAAAGGACAGAAAAGTCGGATCACAATAACAAGGAGAAGCAATCAGAGTATGTTCACACAATGACAAAATGAGTATTTGGTGAGTTTTTGATGTTGCAGATTTTCAGTAGCATTTCTGAACCTATTAGCAAAATTACGGTAAGTTACTTACGTTTTTTCATTTGCGGTTTTGAGGGTTTTTTACATGTGTTTTTATGACATTTTTTTCCCACTTTGCTGGAACTGTAACGGTATGTGCACACATTCAGTATTTGGATGCAGACATTTCTACAATTTCTGAATCTCTTGTTAGGGAAAATGCAGCGCCAAAACCGCACATTTTGCTGCATTTTTGTTGTGTATACAGACTTATAGACATATAATTGCACAAACCCGCCCCCCCAACATATGAAATTTCACCCCATGTAGCTTATTGGACAGCTTTTTATGGTTAAATAAATGAGGGAAAAAAACTTAATGGGATCCCCTAATTTTAATAACCAGCAAAGGTAAAGCAGACAACTGTGAGGTGATATTAGCAATGCTGGGAAGGTTCATGGTTATTAGGCCCTTCCTAGGCTAAAAATAGCAGCTTGCAGCTGCCTCAGAAGTGGTGCATCACATTAGATTCGCCAATTGTGGCGTTTTGCCTTGTCTCTTACAGATTGCTCTGGTGCGTGGTAATCGGGGTAAAGGTTTATAGGATTGATGTCAGCTGTGTTGTGTCAGTTGACATCAAGCCCTGGTGTTAGTAATGCAGAAGTGTCTATCAGATGCCCCCATTACAAACCTAATAGGTGAAAGAAAAAAAACACTAAAAATATATGGTATGAACTTAACCTAAGGCTCCTTTGTATCCAATCTAGAAATGTGTTAGGCTCACATTCCAGTTACTATCTTCAGCAAAACTGGACATTTAGACTTTGATCATGAGAATGAAAACATGTGCCACTTTTGGGAACCAGCCAGTCTTTGAAATTACAAATCTTTTTTTTTTTTTTTTGCTGGACAAAGTCCTCCAAACTCCATGTTCAGCAAAATTCCTGTTTCTTGACATTTCAGCTAAAGACTTATGCAAACGTATTTTAAAGACTCTTTTAGGTATCATTTTTGTCATCTCCGATCAGAGCTGTGTTATACTACATACAGATAGACTGCAAATGTTCCATCACTTATGGAACTTTTGGTTCCAGTAGTCAGGTTAGGAAAGACTGAGTTTACATATTTATCATTGGTGTCTAATACTTAGTGTAAACTTTGACTAGCCTTTCTTAAAATGCTCCAGATCTATCATACTTCTCAGCTGCGTAGCAGCTGGTGGGGCAGAGAAGGTAGTTGCCCCGGGCCCCTCACTTTCACTTCAGTACTGTTCTCCATTCTGTAGGCCATAGGTCGCTTTATACCTGTGACCTGCAGAACAGCAAGGTGATATGTCGCGGGCGGAGGAGGGGACGCTGCGCTCTCCCACTGCTCAGGTCCGGCTGCTGCTGCTGCTGCTCGGTGGTGGCTCAAGCGGTGGGCTGGATCCCGGGGACTCGAGCGGCGTTCCTCGCCCGTGAGTGAAAAGGGGGTTTTGATTGTGGGGATTTGGTTATTGTCCGTGACGCCACCCACGGTTGTGGTGATATTGGTGACACCACCGCTGCTCTGGACGGGGATCCCGGGAGCGATGACAGGGAGCAGCCTGGATGTTAGTTCTCCCCTCCGTGGGTAGGGGGTTGGTTGTCCAGGGGCCCGGTGATGGGGTAGGGATGGAAGGCAGGCGGGTTACAGGGCCTGGTGAGGTGCAGGGTCGCGGGGGCAGCGCTGTGCCACACGGCACGGTGGTACTCAGCCAACAATGAAGACACAGTTCTCGGTAAAACACACGGCTGGATGGACGGGTCCCACAGACAGCTGCGGTGTTTCTCCCGGCAGGTTGATGGTGACTGCCTTTCCCTGCACCTATGTAGTGTAACGGTTCCAATGGGTTCCCACCGGTAACCCGCTCCCCCAGCTTGGATATGGGCTGAAGGAGCCCCTTTTTGCCCGCAGGCTCTGGCCCTTGGAACTTTAGCCTTGGCGGTGACTGTGTTTCCCTCTAATGGTTGGACGGTTGCCTTCTGACGGGACTTGGCTGCTGGGAAACCCAGGAGGTTCCCTTCGCCTTGCCGGGGTCCGTAAGCCCCTGCCGGATGGTGCTGGCTTCTCTTTGCGTACCGGTCCAGTACCGCCGGGCCACCGCCCGTCCACGGTCCTTACGGTAAACTCCGATAGGCCACTCCTGCAGATGGTCACCATCGTCTGCCAACCTTGCTGATCCGTCCGGGCCACACACCCGGACCAACTTCAGTCTGCTCAGCTGCCACTTCACTCCTCTCCCTTCCACTTCCTAAACTGAACTCTCTGCTTTTCCCGCCTCCAGATCTGTGAACTCCTCGGTGGGCGGGACCAACCACCTGGCCCACCCCCCTGGTGTGAACATCAGCCCCTGGAAGAAGGCAACAAGGATTTTGTCTGACTTGGGTGTACCTGACCGGGAGTGTGGGGTGTGTTGGTGTCGTTCTCTGTGGCCCCTGGCTTGTCCAGGGCGCCACAGATACACGAGATGGGTCCGAGGCGGAATGACTTGATGTCATCATCTCTCCAGGACTCTGACGTTCTGTGCATGACCTGGCACAATGACATGTGGGGCCATCATATGCTGTGGGGCACCATATAGCATGCGGGCTACCATACAGTGTAGATGCTATTGTGAGGGCCATAATACAGTGTGGGGACTACTGTGAGGGTCATCTTACAGTGTGCAGGTTACTGTGGGGACCATTATATACAATGTGGGAACTATGGGGCACTAGTCATAGTGTGGAGCCTACTGTGGGCGACATAATACTGTGTGGGAGTGACTGTGGGGGCCATCATGTGGTGTGGGAGTCATGCTGCAGTGAGGGGACAAGGACCATTATACATTGTGAGGATTATATTGGTAAAATGATACAGTGTGGGAGACATTATACTGTGTATAAGGTAGCTATAGGGTCATCAAACTGTGTATAGGGGAGCTGTGGGCCCAGCATACTGTGTATAGGGGACCTGTGGGCAGGGCCGTCATCAGGGCATGACTAATTTGCATGTGAAGCACTTCAGTTGCATCGCATGCAAATTAGCCATGTGGTGGAGTCAGGGTCAGTCGGGTAGAGCAGGGTGCCAGTGCGTCATCTCACGTCCCAGTGTGCAGCAGTGTTTTGAGGTCATCACTCTGCAACCTCATCACACTGCTGCAGGAAACATAGAGCTGCGGAGGTGGCGAGGACGTGGCAGCCAGAAGGGAAAGGTAAGTGCTCTGTGAGCTGAAGACAGGAGCAGGACAATTGCCGGGGATGGTGTGGAGGCCCAACGACTCCAGTCCCTGACTTGTTTCAGCTGGATATGCGTCAGAGGGCGCACATTCAACTGAAAAGCATTGCGACGTAGGAGCCAGGGAGGGTGAGTATATACACTAGGAGGCCCAGGAAGGAGACATATATACCAGGAGGAGGACATACAAGTGCATCTCCATAAATTAGAATAGTTCATTTATTTCAGTAATTCAATACAAAAAGGTAAACACATATATTATCTATAGTCATTACACACAGAGTAATCTATTTCAAGTGTTTATTTCTGTTAATGTTTTTGATTAATTATGGCTTACAGCCAATGAAAACTCAAAAGTCATTATCTCAGAAAATTAGAATATTATATAAGACCAACAGAAAAAATAATTTTATACTCAGAAATGTTGGCCTACTGAAAAGTATGTACAGTAAATGCACTCAACACTTGGTCGGGGCTCCTTTTGCATGAATTACTACATCAATGTGGCGTGGCATGGAGGCGATCAGCCTGTGGCACTGCTGATGTTATATGGAAGCCCAGGTTACTATGATAGCAGCCTTCAGCTCGTCTGCATTGATGGGTCTGGTGTCTCTCATTTTCCTCTTGACAATACCCCATAGATTCTCTATGGGGGTTTAGGTCAGGCGAGTTTGCTGGCCAATCAAGCACAGTGATACTGTTGTTATTAAACCAGGTATTGATACTTTGGGCAGTGTGGACAGGTGCCAAGTCCTTCTGGAAAATAACACTTCCATCTCCAAAAAGCTTGTTGGCAGAGAGAAACATGAAGGCTCTGGGGTGAACTGCCCCAGGGCTATGAGGTACTCTGTCCCGGGCGGTGTATCACTGGGATGTGTCATTGGATGGCCGTTGCCTGATTCCGTGACCCCGAGGGTCTGAAAGGGATTATATACAGGGGAATAGTAATAATAAAGTTTTTGTTGTGACGCCACCTGTGGTGTGCGGCCACATAGGGGGCCATCGCTGCAGGGTTCTTCTCACCGGGGGTCAATGTTGATTGCAGCCAAGATGGAGTCACTCACCACAGGTGGAGTGGTTGCCCCGGGAGGGTGGCCGGCTGGCTGATAGTGGGCTGTGGGCACCGGAGCGCAGGACGGCGTCGCCAGTAAATAATGGAAATGAGGTAAGAGCTCCGGTTCAGGTGTTTACTGACTGGTTAGGAGATTGCCCGAGAACGTACTAGTTCACTGCTGGTAAGTATCTGGTTATCCGGTGCAAGTTCCAGGCGGTTACCAGTGTCAGTGTAAATGTCCTGTTTGTCCTCGCTGTCCAGTGATCAGCAGAGGGAACCTGGGCTGAGCTCCAGCTCACAAGCCCCAAGCTCCACAACAGAAAGATAAGCTGTGTGTTGTCCCACTAGCACTGGTGCTCTCCTGCACCCAGATTGGTCTCATGGGACGTCCCTCCAGAAAGCTCACTATGTGTCATGGCTACCTCCTCTTATACCCCATGTGGCACCCGACCCCCATTGGTTGTCCTGGTGACCGGGAAGTCCCATACTATTAGATGGCTAACTCTCCCTCTCCACCCCAGTCCACTCCCCCTTTGGGGAAGGCACCTAACTGCATGTGTATGTGTCTGGTGTGAGCACCAGCAAACCACCTGTCACTTACCCCAGATAGATACTGCTCCTTGACTCAGTTGCAATACCCTGTAGCGACCAGAGCCTCAGGGGCACTACAACGGCTGCGCTGACTTTAGTCTTGATAAAACACAGTGGACCTACATCAGCAGATGACAAGGCTTCACAAACCATCACTGATTGTGGAAACTTCTAACTAGACCTCAAGCAGTTTGGATTGTGGCCTCTCCACTCTTCCTCCAGACTCTGGGACCTTGATTTCCAAATGAAATGCAAAATTTACTTTCATCTGAAAAGAACACCTTGGACTACTAGGCAACAGTCCAATTCTTTTTCTCCTTGGGCCAGGTAAGACGCTTCTGGCGTTGTCTATTGGTCATGAGTGGCTTGACACACGGAAAGCAACAGTTGTAGCCCATATCCTGGATACATCTGTGTGTGGTGGCTCTTGAAACACTGACTCCAGCAGCAGTCCACTCTTTGTGAATCTCCCCCAAGTTTTTGAATGGCCTTTTTTAACAATCCTATTAAGGCTGCGTTTACCCCAGTTGCTTGTGCACCTTTTTTTTATAACAGTTTTTCCTTTCACTCAACTTTCTATTAATATGCTTGGATATGTACTCTGTGAACAGCCAGCTTCTTTAGCAATGACCTTTTATGGCTTACCCTCCTTGTGGAGTGTGTCAGTGACTGCCTTCTGGACATGTGTCAAGTCAACAGTCTTTCCCATGATTGTGTAGCCTACTGAACCAGACTAAGAGACCTTTCTAAATGCTTCAGAAGCCTTTTCAGGTGTTTTGTGGTAATTATTCTAATTTCTGAGATAATGACTGTTGGGTTTTCATTGGCTGTAAGCCAAATTCAACAACATTAACAGAAATAAACACTTGAAATAGATCACTACATTTGTAATGATTCTATATAATATATGTGTTTCCTTTTTGTATTGAATTACAAAAATAAATTAGCGTTTTGATGATATTTTAATTTATTGAGATGCACTTGTATATACCAGGAAGAGGATAGAAACTAGGATGAGGACATATTTACCAGAATGTGCCCAGGAGGGGGATATATATACTATGAGGGGCCTAGAATGGTACATATAAACCAGGATGAAGACAAATATAGCAGGAGGGGACATATATATCACGAGGAGGACATATTTGCTAGGAAGAATGCAAATAAACCAGGATGGGGATATACAGTATATATAAATAAGGATTGTCCCAAGAGGGGGACATACATGCCAGGAAGGGCCCAGGATGAAGACATATATACCAGGAAGGGGACATATATACTAGGAGGAAGATATATATACCAGGAAGTGGACATATATACCAGGAGGTGTCCAGGATGGAGATACTGTATATACCAGGAGAGGAGTCATCTTGGCTTTTATTGATACAAAACATATAAGGAGGTGAAAGCAGCTGCGAAATCAAAATTGAACAATAGAAAAAAAAATGTCATACTCACCTGTCTGCAGACTCCCGGTGCCATGTCCGCTCCCAGCTCCTCTTCCCACCACCACCATCCCCGCTCCGGCTGTGTGCAGATTCCCGTCCGATAGCTGCAGGACCTGGCGGTGATCACCTGATGCGGCACCTGACGCATCAGCTGATCGTAAGTCTCGTGGTGACGCTGACTTTTTACCGCCCGGCCGGCTTAAACTATCAGCTGATGCCGTCAGGAGATGCATCACTGATTACCGGCAGCTCCTGGAGCGATTGGACGGGAGTCTGCACATAAGTGAGTATTTTTTTTTTTTTTTTGCACTGATGCATCAGCTGATTGTGTAAACGGTGTTTATACAATCAGCTGATGTGTCATGTGATTCAGGCACTTGAACCTGACACATCATCTGATCGCTTTGCCTACCAGCAAACCGATCAGATGATATTGGATCCGGATTGGATGGCGTGGGATCCTTGACCCAGGATTACTGCGTAGGGGGTTCTTTATTTCAATAAAGATGGAGTCACTATTTGTGTTGTGTTTTATTTCTAATAAAAATATTTTTCTGTGTGTTGTGTTTTTTTTAATCTTTACTAGAAATTCATGGTGGCCATGTCTACAATTGGCGTGACACCATGAATTTCGGGCTTAGGGCCAGCTGATAATATACAGCTAGCCCTAACCCCATCAACCCAGTGAGCCACCCGGCACCAGGGCACCTCAAGAGTTGGATACAGCGCCAGAAGATGCCGCTTCTATGAAAGCGCCATTTTCAAGGGTGGCTGTGGACTGCAATTCGCAGCGACGGTTCCCAGAAAGCTTGGGCATTCTGCACTGCGGATTTCAATCCCCAGCTGGCCAGTTGTATCTGGCTGGACTCAAAAATTGGGTTAAGCCCACTTCATTTTGTTTTTTAATTATTTCATGAAATTCCTGAAATAATTAAAAAAAAAAGGGCTTCCCTATATTTTTGGTTCCCAGCCGGGTACCTAATATTTTATTATCTAGCATTCGCCTCCCCTCCATTCCATGGAGGTGTGTGTGTGATCTGCTTCTCCTGCACCTGTGACGCTTCCACATTAGTGGGGGTTTAGCTGTATCCTGGTAGAGCATTAGCTTTTGGCCTGGGCGATGTACACACTACAGCCCAACTTGCTGTGAGTAATACTTAATTTTTGGAGGACATTGTCCTCTTTTTGTTGCTATTTTTATATTTAGTGTAGGGACCTACAGACATGAGGTCCCGTGACGAGGGTGTAGGCTTACGTTTTATGGCCATAAATACCAACAAAAACCTCATATTTTTTTGTTTGTACAGGATACAGCCAGGCTCCTTTCTGTTGGGCCTTGCATTGTAGAGTGTCTGTCCGTGCATGATACACAGTGGGGTACGGCTTGGCAGCCCGCCTGATCTAATAGAAGGGCGTCACCTAATAGGCTGCGGGTTTGTGACTGTGCCATCTGCATGTGAACAGCGCTCTATGCAAGCCACTTGTGTGCAGTTTTATTATCTAGCATTCGCCTCCCCTCCATTCCATGGAGGTGTGTGTGTGATCTGCTTCTCCTGCACCTGTGACGCTTCCACATTAGTGGGGGTTTAGCTGTATCCTGGTAGAGCATTAGCTTTTGGCCTGGGCGATGTACACACTACAGCCCAACTTGCTCCGGGTACAAATAGGCAGCTAGGGGTTGGGGGCAGCCCGTACCTGCCTGCTGTGCCTGGCTAGCATACACAAATATAGCGAAGCCCACGTCATTTTTTTGGGGGGGCAAAAAACTTCTGCATACAGTCCTGGATGGAGGATGCTGAGCCTTGTAGTTCTGCAGCTGCTGTCTGCTCTCCTGCATACACTATTGGATGGAGTATACTGAGCCTTGTAGTTCTGCTCCCCCTGCCTCTCCCTCAAGCATACAGTCCTGGATGGAGCATGCTGAGCCTTGTAGTTCTGCAGCTGTCTGCTCTCCTGCATACACTAGTGGAGAATGAAGAACATATTGAAGAAGGAAATTACATCAGACCTTTTTTTTTCAACAATCTTTAATGGCACCGTTCACTGGTAAAAAACGCATAAAAACGCAGAGAGCAAAAACGCAGCAAAAAACGCACCAAAACGCAGTAAAAACGCAGGCGATTTTTGCCGCAGGTGAGTTTTTGTGCGTTTTTTGCCGCAAAAATTGCACAAAAACGCAGCGTAAAAAAACCCACAGTGTGTAAAATTAAGGTACCGTCACACTTAGCGACGCTCCAGCGATCCCACCAGCGATCTGACCTGGCAGGGATCGCTGGAGCGTCGCTACATGATCGCTGGTGAGCTGTCAATCAGGCAGATCTCCACAGCGATCAGAGATCAACCACCAGTGACCCTGTGCTTGGTAGCCATAGTACACATCGGGTTACTAAGCAAAGTGCTTTGCTTATAGTTACCCGATGTGTACCTTGGCTACGTGTGCAGGGAGCCGGCTTCTAGAAGCTGTGGACGCTGGTAGCCAAGGTAAATATCGGGTAACCAAGCAAAGCGCTTTGCTTGGTTACCCGATGTGTACTTTGGTTACCAGCATCCGCAGAAGACGGCTCCCTGCTCCCTGCACATTCAGATTGTTGCTCTCTCGCTGTAAAACACAGTGATGTTTGCTTCACAGCGGGAGAGCAACGACTAAAAAATGGTCCAGGACATTCAGCAACGACCTGCGACCTCACAGAAGGGGCCAGGTCATTGCTGGATGTCATACACATCAACATCGCTAGCAAGATCGCTGTTGCGTCACAAAAACCGTGACTCAGCAGCGATGTTGCTAGCGATGTCGCTTAGTGAGACGTGGCCTTTACCCATGGCTGACAAAAACAAAGGTTGAAAACCTACCCTTTATTAACTTACTAACACATTACCTTTAAGAGGAGGCTCTACAGCCAGGTACTGTGTGTTTTGGGATTATGTTATTTATCTGCGTACACTGCCTTGTTTATATACCTATTGTGCATTCTATTACCAGTGCCCTGATACTTCATTGGGAATAAGTACAGGATTATTATGTCATCTTTTTTTTCTCTTATCAATCATGTTTTTAACCTTTGTTTTTGTCAGCCTTATATGTTTTGTATCAATAAAAGCCATGTTTATATATAAATAGCTGGGTGTGCACATTTTTACTACACAACTTTTTTCTCCCATGTTACAATTCATTTTTTTGCATAGTATTTGTTAGCACCCCTCCCTTTATTTATATTTATTACACTGTGGTTCCCACTACTTCTTTCTTAACAAAGTGTTGTGAGGAGCAGTGTGTGTGTGAAATATTATACAGATAGGCAGTGTGTGTATAGGAGAATATTATAAAGAGGGGCAGTGTCTGTGGGGGGATGGTATACAGAGGGGTAGGGTGTGTGGGGCAATACTATACAGAGGGGCAGTGTGTGTGGGAAGATATTATAGAGGGGCAGCTTGTGTGGGGTGATAGTATATAGATGGATTTTATACACAGGGGCAGTGTGTTGGGAGATATTATACAGAAGGGCAGTGTGTATGACGGTTATTATACACAGGAGCAGTGTGTGTGGGATATCATACAGAGAGGCAGGGTGTGTGGAAGAGATATTATACAGAGGGGCGGAAATGGGTGGTGTAGAGGGTGCATTATGGAGAGGGGCGACGTAGGGGTTGTATTATTAATTTTCTGTGAGAAATACTTCATTTTCTGGAACAACTTCATGGGTGCTAACACTTTTGTCCATGACTGCTTATGCCTGGGAAAGTAACTATCCCTCTGTCTCTCTCCCAGTGTCTATCTGTGTGTCGCTGTCTGTCTGTCTGTCTGTGTGTCTCTTTCCTTGTCTGTCTGTGGCTATGTCTCTGTGTGTCTGTTTCTATCTCTCTGTCTGTATTTGTATCAGTCTATCTGTCTCCATCCCTGTGTCTGTCTGTCTCTCTATCTCTGTGTCTGTCTCTATGTGTGTGTCTGTCTTTCTCTCTATTTCCCCGTCTGTCTCTTTCCCGTCTGTCTTTGTCTGTCTCTTTCCTCGTCTGTCTCTTTCCAGGTCTGTCCCTTTGGCTGTCTGTCTCTGGCCATCTGTCTCTTTGGCCATCTGTCTCTTTGCCCATCTGTCTCTTTTCCCATCTGTCTCTTTCCAGGGCTGTCTCTTTCCAAGGCTGTCTCTTTGCAGGTCTGTCTCTTTGCAGGTCTGTCTCTTTCCAGGGCTGTCTCTTTCCAGGGCTGTCTCTTTCCAGGTCTGTCTCTTTCCAGGTCTGTCTCTTTGCAGGTCTGTCTCTTTGCCCGGCTGTCTCTTTGCCGGGCTGTCTCTTTGCCGGTCTGTCTCTTTCCAGGTCTGTCTCTTTGCCCGTCTGTCTCTTTGCCCGTCTGTCTCTTTGCCCGTCTGTCTCATTGCCCGTCTGTCTCTTTGCCCGTCTGTCTCTTTGCCCGTCTGTCTCTTTGTCTGTCTGTCTCTTTCTAGGTCTGTCTCTTTGCCCGTCTGTCTCTTTGCCCGTCTGTCTCTTTGCCCGTCTGTCTCTTTGCCCGTCTGGCTCTTTCCAGGGCTGTCTCTTTGCCCGTCTGTCTCTTTGCCTGTCTGTCTCTGTCTGTCTCTTTGCCCGTCTGTCTCTGTCTGTCTCTTTGCCCGTCTGTCTCTGTCTGTCTCTTTCCTCGTCTGTCTCTGTCTGTCTCTTTGCCCGTCTGTCTCTGTCTGTCTGTCTTTTTTTATCTCTCTCTATCCGTCTCCCCACCGACATCTTATTACCTCACACATAAGCTTCTTATACTAACAGTTTATTTTGTTCCTATAGCAACCACTGACAGTTGCTATTAATAGCCTGTAGCTCCCACCTTTATTCAGTTTAATGGAGGCAGGATTTTGGAGAGTAACTGTAAAGCGCGGGGTTAAATTTTCCTGTCAAAACATAGTCTATGACGTTCCCTGAGTCACATGAGGCGTCTGTGCAAAATTTCGTTATTGTAAATGCGACAGTGCAGATTCGTTTAGCGGAGACACACACACACACACACACACATACATACATATACACATACACAGATAAACTCAGCTTTATATATTAGATATATATGTGTAAAAGTTTTTCCAAGAATGGTAGCGAGACCAGCAGTATTTGGGTACTGACGAACTTGCCCCCTCCAAATGTTAGCCTGCCCCTTTTCGCGGCTAATGGACTCCCTTTAATCCAAGTCGGATGCAAACAAGTGACCCTGACCGTGGGACGTGGAGAGTTAAAGCGTCTGTCTCTTTCCTCGTCTGTCTCTTTCCAGGTCTGTCTCTTTGGCTGTCTGTCTCTGGCCATCTGTCTCTTTGGCCATCTGTCTCTTTGGCCATCTGTCTCTTTGCCCGTCTGTCTCTTTGCCCATCTGTCTCTTTCCCCGTCTGTCTCTTTCCAGGGCTGTCTCTTTGCCCGTCTGTCTCTTTCCAGGTCTGTCTCTTTCCAGGGCTGTCTCTTTGCCGGTCTGTCTCTTTGCCGGTCTGTCTCTTTGCCGGTCTGTCTCTTTCCCCGTCTGTCTCTTTCCCCGTCTGTCTCTTTCCCCGTCTGTCTCTTTGCCCGTCTGTCTCTTTGCCCGTCTGTCTCTTTGCCCGTCTGTCTCTGTCTGTCTCTTTCCACGTCTGTCTCTGTCTGTCTCTTTCCACGTCTGTCTCTGTCTGTCTCTTTCCCCGTCTGTCTCTGTCTGTGTCTCTGTCTGTCTGTCTTTTTTTATCTCTCTCTATCCGTCTCCCACCGACATCTTATTACCTCACACATAAGCTTCTTATACTAACAGTTTATTTTGTTCCTATAGCAACCACTGACAGTTGCTATTAATAGCCTGTAGCTCCCACCTCTATTCAGTTTAATGGAGGCAGGATTTTGGAGAGTAAAGGGGGCTTTACACGCTACGATATCGTTAATGTTTTGTTGTCGGGGTCAAGTTGTTAGTGACGCACATCCGGCATCATTAACAATATCGCAACGTGTGACACTGACCAGCGACCTTAAGCGACCTCAAAAATGGTGAAAATCGTTCACCATGGAAAGGTCGTCCCAAACTCAAAAATTCGTAAGGGTTGTTTATCCAGGTGGTTCATCGCTCATGCGGCAGCACACATCGCTATGTGTGACACCGCAGGAGCGAGGAACGTCTCCTTACCTGCCACAACGCGGAAGGAAGGAGGTGGGCGGGATGTTACGTCCTGCTCATCTCAGCCCCTCCGCTTTGATTGGCCGGCCGCTTAGTGACGTTGCGGTGACGTCGCTGTGATGCCGAACGTTCCTCCCCCTTGAAGGAGGGATTGTTCGGCAGTCACAGCGACGCCGCCGACCAGGTAAGTATGTGTGATGCTGGCGTAGCGATAATGTTCGCTACAGCAGCAATCACAAACAATCGCATGCGCGACGGGGGCGGGTACTTACACGCTCGCTATCGCTACAAATTGCTAGCGATATCGCTACCGTGTAAAGCCCCCTTAACTGTAAAGCGCGGGGTTAAATTTTCCTGTCAAAACAAAGTCTATGACGTTCCCTGAGTCACATAAGGCGTCTGTGCAAATTTTCGTTATTGTAAATGTGACAGTGCAAATTCGTTTAGCGGACACACACACACACACACACACACACACACACACACACACACATACATACACACATAAACTCAGCTTTATATATTAGATATATATGTGTAAAGTTTTTCCAAGAATGGTAGTGAGACCAGCAGTATTGGGGTTCTGACGAACTTGCCCCCTCTGATGATAGCCTGACCCTTTTCGCGGCCAATGGACTCCCTTTAACCCAAGTGGAATACAAACAAGTGACCCTGACCGTGGGACGTGCAGAGTTAAAGCACGAAGGCAAGATTGTGGTGATGAATGAACCCAGTGACCATAACCCAAAAGTAATTGTAGGGACCAATGTGATGGAGCATTGTATGAGTGAGGTGCTGAGTCTGTTGGAACAGTTGGCCGCCACAGCAGGAGGAGGCCGACAGAGGGCTGTGCAGCGGGAGATCCGGGCCCTCCTATATCGACAACAAGTGAATTCAACAGGTGGAGAGATTGGTGGAGTAAGGGTGATGGATGTGGCCCCCTTGGTAGTGCCACCCAGAAGCGAGATGATGATTTGGTGCATTGCAGCAGTAGGCCCCCAGGAGCGCGACTACCCAGCGATGGTGGAACCCACGGCTTCTGAACACTGGCCCACTGTGATGGCGGCCAGAGGGGTGGTTGACGTCAAAAAGGGGAGAGTGCCTGTGAGAGTGCTGAATTGTGGGTAGGAAGAAGTTAGGCTTCCCCATTACGCTACCCTTGCCAAGCTGCTTACCCTAGACCCTCACACCATTCATGAAGCCGCCCCTCCAACATCTGCACTCCCTGCCAGTAACCATATACCCCCCGAACAGTTAGAGCCGTGGTGCCAGGAACTGCATGTAGGCACTGAAGCTACACCCATGCATCACAAAGAGGGGGTATACAGGGTGATACAGGAGTATGAACAGGTTTTCAGCAAGCACTGATTAGATTTCGGGAGAGTTAAAGGGGTTCAACACCACATCCCTACAAGCATACATCCACCTATCAAAGAAAGGTATAGGCCCATCCCGCCAGCACATTATCAATGCGCCAAAGACATGTTGAGGAACATGAAGGAGGCAGGGGTCATTCGGGATAGTTGTAGTCCCTGGGCAGCCCCACTGGTGCTGGTGAAGAAGAAGGACGGCACCATGAGAATGTGTGTGGATTACCAGACGATCAACCAGATAACTCATAAAGATGCCTATCCTTTCCCCCGTATCGAAGAATCGCTAGCTGCGCTGAGAACTGCTAACTTCTTCTCTACCCTTGATCTTACCAGCGGATACTGCCAGGTGGTGGTCGCATCAGAGGACCGTGGAAGACTGCATTCGCCACTCCCATGGGACTCTGCGAATTCAACAGCATGCCGTTTGGGCTGTGCAATGCCCCTGGAACCTTCCAACGGCTCATGGAGTGTTGCCTGGGACATCTCAATTTCAAAACTGTCTTGCTGTATCTAGATGATGTGATCGTATACTCCCAGACGTACGAGGCCCACCTGGAGCACCTGGCCGAAGTGTTCGCGTCCCTTGCCAAGTATGGGATGAAGCTGAAGCCCTCCAAGTACCATCTACTGAAGCCCAGGGTGCAGTACCTCGGACACTTGGTGAGCGCAGAAGGTGTCGCCCCAGATCCCGAGAAGATCACTGCTATCCACGACTGGCCGAGACTGAACACGGTGAGAGAGGTGAGACAGTTTCTGGGCCTGGTGGGCTATTATCGCCGCTTCATCAAGGGGTATACGAAGATGGCTGCACCTATGCAGGACCTCTTCGTGGGACAGACCAAGGGTGGCAGGGCCCCTGGGCCCCCGTTTGTGTGGGAGGAGAAGCATGAAGAGTCCTTTCACCAGCTAAAGACAGCCTTGACAGGAGAAGTCCTGGCGTACCCCGACTACAGCCTCCCGTTCGTCCTCTACACCGATGCCAGCATTGTGGGCTTGGGAGCAGTTCTGTCCCAGGTCCAGGACGGGAGGGAAAAGGTGATCGCTTATGCCAGCAGAAAACTCCGGCCCACGGAAAGGAACCCCGAAAAATACAGCTCCTTCAAGCTTGAGTTCCTGGCCCTGGTGTGGGCAATCACCGAGAGGTTCCGACCTCACCTCGCAGCGGCAAAATTCACTGCCTACACGGACAATAATCCGTTGACCCATCTGGACACGGCCAAACTGGGCGCTCTGGAACAGCGGTGGGTGGCCAGGCTGTCTAATTATGACTTCACTATCAAATACAGAGCCGGCCGCAAGAACACCAACGCGGACGCGTTATCCCGGATGCCCCACCTGCCGGATGGAGGGTCGGAAGACGATGACCTCGAAGAGATTGAGTTGCTCGCGTTCCATCGGCCACCGGTCGAAAAACTGTACGTCAAACAACAACAGGCGAACCTGGACCCGCTACCCAGTCAGGGATGGCAAGAAGCCCAAGACCAAGCGCCTGCCGTCCAGCTGGTCAAAACCATGATTGAGCAGGGCTCCTCCGGAATTAATCCTGCAGCTCCCTCTGAGGCCCAGCGGCTGTGGAAAGAACGAGCCCGGCTGTACCTGCACTAAGGGAAGTTGTATTGAGGGCTGATCAACCCAAAGACTCACGAGAAGGTTCATCAGCTGGTGGTCCCTCAGGCCAGCGTGCCCAGAGTCCTACGAGCCTATCACGATGGTGCCGGGCACTTCGGCTGGAAAAAGCTGGAGATGTTGCTGAGAGAGCGGTTCTAATGGAGTGGGATGCGGGAGTCTGTGGAGGCCTGGTGCCAAGAGTGTGGCCCCTTTGCGCTGAGAAGGAAGGATGAAGTCAGCCAAAGAGCCCCTCTGCAGCAGATCATCATCCATCAACCGCTGGAGTTGGTTGCCTTGGACCACGTCAAGCTCACACCCAGCCGGAATGGATATACCTATGCCTTGACCATCATGGACCACTACTCCAGATTCATGGTGGTTGTTCCAGTCAAGGATTTGACCGGCCGTACCGCAACTAGGGCATTCCAGGCCTACTTTTGCCGACCGCACGGATACCCGGAGAGGGTACTTACGGACTAGGGTTCAGCAAAGTATGATGATCCTACAGGTAGGGCTGCCACCCAGGCTCGACCTCAGCTCTGCCTACACCCCTCAAATCAAATCATAGTGTACAGTGTATATGGTACAGTGGTTACCTGTGATCCTGTGTCCAATAGGGCCATGAGCGAGATGCCGTCCACTGCCAGAGGGATGATGGGGCGAGCTCCGACGTACCGGTCTCGCCAGTCGGGGGGGGCCATTGGTGTACTCCTGAGGATTGGCCCTTGGCCCCAGGGGTTGCTCGTTTAACGGACATCGCCTAGAGTAGTGGCCAGGCTTGCTGCACCTGTAACAAATAGGAGGCCTATACCGCGAGTCATTGGTCCTTCTCCGCTGCATCCAGGGGACGTCCTCCGGGCTGTCGGCGAGCTGGATCCTCCCTGGGGGCTTGACTCTCGTCGGAAGCTGGAGTTTGGCAAGGATCTTGGCTAGGTCTCCATCCATGCGGTGGACCTGGGCAGCTAGCTCCTCCATCATCCCGACGGGCGCTGCAGGGGCCGGGAGACCCGGGAGAGGAGGTGCCACCGAGATGGGAGCAGTTTCTGCCGGCCCTGGGGCCGCCTCAGGAGCGTCTGGCATTGGGGCCTGCAGGGCCTTGATGGCCCGCTCCTTCAATATTGCAAAGTCCAGATTGGGGTGTTCCAGGGCCCACAGCCACAGCTGCTTGCGGTCTTTCGCAGACCCTTGCAAGAATTGTTCCACTAGCATCTTATTGCTGTCCGCATCGTTAATAGTGTCCACCCGCTTCAGCGTACGGAGGGCTGTTTGCAGGCGCAGGGCATAGTCTCTTATATTATCCACAGGCCGCTGTCGACACTGATAAAACTGCATCCGCAATTCTGCTTCCGTGCGGTCTCAAAAGCGATTTGGAGTTTCTCAAAAATGGTAGTCACTGAGGCCCAGTCCGCGTCGGTCCAGGTCTCCGTCTCCTGCTCAGCCACGCCGGTTAGCTACCCTAGCACTACCGCTGCCCGTTGTCTGTCAGTCAAGGGATATAATCGAGGACCGGGCTAATCTTTTTCCGGAACACCTGCAAAGCATCAGGCTTCCCATCGTACTGCGGTAGCCAGGTAGCACCAGGCACATAGGGCAGGGAGAACGGCATTACCTGGGTGACCGCTGGACCCGCGGCCTCCCCCGCTCTTGCGGCCGGAGCACGGGCTACCCCGTTTCCATCTGCGGGCGCCGCTGCGGCTGCGACCGCCACTCCTCCAATGGCTCCGTCGAGCGCAGACATCTTTTTCCCGTCCCCCCTTGGTTCTTTCTAGCACTTCTTCTTTGGGGGCGGGGCCTCACTTTCGCGCCTTCCCTGCACGGGGAAGACGCTCGAGCGGGAAATCTTCGTGCCAAAAGATGGCGGAACTTCCAATTTTTCGGCCGGACGCTGCCGGCGGGGACTGCAAGGCGCACTTCTACCGGTAGGTAGATCGGTTCTATCCTGTTCGTGACTCCAAGTTGTCACGGGCGGAGGGGACGCGCTCGCCACGCTCGGGTCCGGGGCTTCTGCTGCTGCTGCTCGGTGGCTCGAGCGGTGGGCCGGACCCGGGGACTCGAGCAGCGCTCCTCACCCGTGAATGAAAAGAGGATGGTTTGTTTGGGGAGAGAGTTTGTGACGCCACCCATGGGACGTGGTGATGATGGCACCACCGCTGCTGGTGACTGGGATCCCGGGAGAGATGGTAGGGAGCAGCTAGGATGTTGTCCCCTCCGTGGGTAGGGGTTGGTGATCCCGGTGGCGATACAGGGAGGCTGGATGGCTGGGGTGCAGGGTTGCAGGGGCAGCGCGGCGCGGTGCCGGACGGCACTGGTGTACTCACTCAGACAGTCAATGACAGAGTCTCTGGTAAACCAAACGGCCGGATGGACGGGTCCCGCAGCCGGCTGCATTGTTGTTGTGCTCTCCCCGGACGGTGTGATAGTGGCTGTCTTTCCCTGCACCTGTTAGAATGTTCTGACTCCTGTGGTTGCCCACCGGTAGTCCGCTACCCGGCGTATAGGTGCAGTAGGAGCCCGTTTTGCCCGCAGGCGCTGGCCCTTGGATCTCTAGCCTATGGCGGTGGCTGTATATCCTCTCAGTGTGGACTGTTGCCTTCTGTTGGGTCTTGGTTGTTGGGAAACCCCTGGGGTTCCTGTCACACTCGGATTTGACTATTGTCGGCGGCTCCAAGCCTGGTCGGGGTCCGATGGCCCTGCCTGTGTGCTTAGCTTCACTCCGCTCCCCAGTTCGGTACCGGCGGGCCAACGCCCGACCCCGGTCCTACGGCTCTGCAGAGGTCCACTACCTCCTGCAGACGGCCACCACCATCTGCCAACCTTGCTGTCAGTGCCTGGGCTCCGACCCAGACACTTGCAGTTTCTGACCTCTCACTTTCACCTCCCAAACGAAAAACTGTCTTTTTTCCCGCCTCCAGGCCTGTGAACTCCTCGGTGGGTGGGGCCAACCGCCTGGCTCCACCCCACCTGGTGTGGACATCAGACCCTGGAGGGAGGCAACAAGGGTTTTTGGTTGACTGGTGTAACTGTCTAGGGTGGGGGGTGTGTAGAGGTGTATCCAGGCTTTCCAGCACCCGGGGCAAGAATTCAGTTAGGCGCCCCAAACCCCCCCCAACCAAGCAATTTGGGTGGTCGTCATGTGACCAATCACTCATATGTGATTTGCATACACAGTCATGTGGTAACGAGCTTCTCTTAATAATTCTCTCAATGTTCAATGAGAAACGTATGAAGAAAAGCTAATTGTCACATGCAAGTATGAAAATCACTTATGAGTGCAGTGGCCATGTGGTGACAAGCGAGCAGAGCTGAATTGTGACAGTGGGTATATTACACGCTGTTAGAACTGAGGATACTACACTGCTTAATTTTGTAATTAAAGGGATTGTCCATATTAGAGATGAAAATCTGCAGTGACTATTCATGACTTCAGGCTTCTGAATTCTTACAATGTATGCTTTGCACACTTTTAGGATTCTGCGATGCCAGTGACGAGAGTGGACGATCATGTGAGCACAAGTATGAGATTTGTATACTTGTGGCCACATTCTGATTTGACGTGTCCGGCCTCAGTCAAACCATTTTCATTGAGCATGTTGATTCAGCACGTGACCACATCTGTGTAAATCGCATACTTGCAGCTTCGTGACCTCCCTCTCTCACCGCCGGCACCAGAGAATCCTGACAGCGTGCAGTGTGCACACTGAGAATTCACAAGTCTGCAGTCACATAGATTGACACACAGAGTGACTGCAGGCTCATCACAAACTTGGACAACCCCTTTAATGCTCCTAACATAAATAAAAACATAGTAACCCTTAACTTGACAGACGTCACAAGCCTTTATTAAAGAGATTGTCCACCACTTTAACACTGAAGGCCTTTCCTTAGGATAGGTCACCAATGTCTGATTGTTCAGGATCCGGCACCTGACACCCCCGCCAATCGCCTGTTCTAGTTGTCGTGCCGGTGGTGGCCAGAAGTGCTCAGTTCTGGATCTGCGCCATCTTCTGATAGTGGCACCAGATTCCTATTAAAATCAATGAGGCGGATGTGCAGTACCCGGCCGCGGACACTATCAGAGGACGAAGAAGATCCAGAAATAAACATTTGCGGCCACCTGCACCAAGAACAATTGATAAACGGGGTCCCATTGTGCTCCCATCAGAAGCAATGCGCAAGTGGCACCGAGGCTTAATGATTGGACACAGTCAGTATCAGAAATAAACATTTACATTCAAGTACCTTATAGATGACGTCTCTCAGTCATTTCTTTCTATTCACCTGGTCCTGACGCCATGATGACTTTTCACATTCACATCTCGTCTCTGCAGATTTCCATTTTCTCCGGTCTTCTGTAACACATCCCATCACGATGCCCCTGAAAATAGCAGAATAATTATAATACTTCTATTTAAAAATATCTGCCCTACACTGTGCCCCAGAATAAATAATGACCCCTCATTGTGTTCTCTGCACAAAATATGACCCACACACAGTCCCTCTTATGGTACATGCCACACACTTCCCCTCCTTTCCATACTACTCTTCACACTGTCCTCTCACTGTATCACCCTATACTGCCCAGTCTTTATACTGTGCCCTCTCATCTCACCCCCTCCTCGCTATGGCCTCACACTGTCCTCCAATTCTGCCCTTTCTCCATACCACGTCCCTCCACTACCCTGTCTATATTCTGTGCCCCCTCACATCTTTCTCATCCCTTACTGTCTCCTCACTACCTCCTGCATGTCCATATACTTTTCCCCTCACTCCCCAACCTACCCACTTGCTCCTCATACCATGTCACTCTTTATTCTGTGTGGTCAAAATTTCTTTCCCATTTGCTCCCCATACCATGTCTGTATACATCGACCTTCCCTCTCCCCATACATCACCCTGCATCATCCCTCTCCCCATACATCATCCTGCATCCTCCCCCTCCCCATACATCATCCTGCATCCTCCCCCTCCCCATACATCACCCTGCATCCTCCCCCTCCCCATACATCACCCTGCATCCTCCCCCTCCATCGCCCCTCATCATTTCTCTCCCCATAATCACCCCTCATCATTTCTCTCCCCATATTGTGTCCAAAGAGGTTTCCATCCCCCATCCTCTCTTCCCACCATACTGTGTCCAATGATAGTATCCTCTCACCCCTACTGTGTCTAGATACTGCTCCCTTCCCATCATCACTCCTCCATGCTGTGTCTTTAGATACTGCCCCCTCCCCATCATCACTCCTCCATCCTGTGTCTTTAGATACTCCCCTACCCCCCCTCTATACCCTCATACTGTGTCCACTAATAGTTCCCTCTCCCCACCCTCTGCCCCCCCATTCCGTGTGCATAGCTGCCTCCCCCCTCACCCCATAATGTTCCTTCTTTGCATCTTCAGCTCCACACTGGAGCACTAAACAGCGCTTTCTGCCACCTCCGCGCTGTGGCCCTGACTTCCGGGTCAGCAGTGTGATCAGCTGACCAGATCACATGACCGCCGTCGCTCTGACCCGGAAGTCAGCGCCGGCGTCACCGCTCCAATTGTCCTCGCGTCTGACAGATGCAAGGACAATTGATCAGTGGGAGCCGCGCGCTGCAGATTCTATGAGTGCGGATGTCAGCGTGACAGCCGCGCTCAGAGAGTGGAGGCTCCCACTGCAGAGCGGCAACCGCAGCCTCCGGGGAGACTTTACACTGCCGCATCAGGCAGACCGACAGCGCCCCCCTCACAGCTGCGCCCGGGGCAGATGTTCCCCCGCCATTCCCCCCTAGATACGCCCCTGGGGGTGTGTATGTTGTTATGTCTGTGACTACCTGACTAGTCCAGGGCGTCACACTTGCTCTACTCTTTTGAGGTCTAACCACAGATTTTCAATAATGTTCAGGGGACTATGAGGGACATTGTTGAACCTACAGCTTGCAATTTTTGAGGTAGTTTATTGTGGATTCTGATATGTGTATAGGATCATTATCCATTTGCAAAAGCCATCCTCTTTTCAACTTCAGCTTTTTTACAGATGGTGTTATGTTTGCATGAAGAATTTCTAGAAATTTCATTGAATCCATTCTTCACTCTACCCATGAAATGCTCATGCTTAATGGTTGGTGAGATATTGTTTACCTGAAATTGCCCTTTATTCTTCTCATATACCTTTTGATCATTGTGGCAAAAACAAAAATCTATTTTAACCTCATGTGTTTCACAGAACGTGTTTCCAAAATGCATCAGGCTTGTTTAGATGTTCTTTTACTTCTGAAACTGAATTTTATGGTGGGGATGCAGGAGTGGTTTTCTTCTGATGACTTTTCCATGCAGGACATATTTATGCAAATGTCTCTGAACAGTAGAACAATGTGCAACAACTCCAGAGTCTGCTAAATCTTCCTGAAGGTCTTTTAGAGTCAAGGTGGGGGTCTGAATTGCCCCTTTAGCAATCCTACGGGCAGTACTCACAGATATTTTGCTTTGTTTTCCAGACCTTTTCTTGACCTCTACTTTTCCTGTTAACTGAAATTTCTTAATTACATTTCAAACTGAAGAAAGGGCATCTTGAAAACACTTTGCTATCTTCTTATAACCTTGTCCTGCTTTGTGGGCCTCCACCATTTTCATTTTCAGAGTGCTATGCAGCTGCTTAGAAAAACCCATGGCTGCTGTTTTTGGTATAAGGTTAGAGGAGGCTGGATGTTTTATAAAGGTGTGAAATTTAAATTTAAATCACCAGGCCTTTCCTAACAATGATAGTGAACAAGCCATAACCCTAACACGGTAATTAAGGTCTGAAACCTTGGTCAAATTTATCTGAGCACACAAATCTTTAATGGTGCCCAAATGCTTGCATCAGCCTATCTTCCTTTTTGCCATTTTTAAAAGTAAAAGATGAAAATATTCTTTTTGCAAATTTGTCATTTTTAACTTAATGCCTTTTAGAGATCATTTCATCTTCAACTTGCTTAACTATTCACAATATCAGTAATTTAGACCAGTGGTACCAAAACATTTACATGCCACTCTATACTTATACTCTATACTAAGTAACAGGTAATGTTTGATGTAGGGTCTGGAACCATGCGTGCTCTATATATATATTATTGACGATAATGCCGAAAAATGGAAAAAAGTTATGACTCTTGAAGAAAAGTCAAGATTAAGTAGAGTAGGGGGTTAAACAAAAAAACATTGACAATCACAAATCGGTCACTTCTTTACACACCCAAATCCAGTGTGTATGTATGATGCCTAAGGACAGTGAGTGCAGCTCTGTTATCTTCAAGCCATTAAACTCCAGAACCTCAAGCTGTTTAGTTTTAGAGGTTCTTACTCAATTGACCAATTGTATTGTAATGTATGACTACTGCTTAGCTCTTATATCTGTGTATGAAAGGAATAACTCTACTATTGGTGAGTCAATCACATGTATTCTGCCTTTTTCACCAGTTTTTTCTCTGCAGGTTCTATCTCTAATTTTCAGTTATCTCTGAGTTAGTGAATTGAAACTAGCTGCTGTGATGTCTCCCACAAACAGTGCACCAAGAGGAGGGAATCCTGCTCACATATCTATGCAGCATATTCAGAAGCAAATCCAACAAAGCGATTAGATAAAACACTACAAAGCAGTGACATTTCTGCGTCTCTCTGCCTGCCTCTGACTTTGCTCCTCGCTTCTTCAGTCTCCATAGATTTTACTAGCCAGCTGTAATCTGATACCTCAATAAATTGGCATTCAATCTTGTTTTGACCAAGACTCTTTTTCTCCTAAATATGTCATTAAAAGTTATTTTGTGTTGTTCCTCTCCCCATTCCAGCTCATTTTCCATTCCCTACTATTCCTGGAAGTCACTTTCAGTTGATATACACTACAGTTCAAAAGTTTGGGGTCACCCAGACAATTTTGTTTTTTTCCATGAAAAATCATACTTTTATTTATCAAATGAGTTCTATAATGAATAGAAAATATAGTCCAGATATTGACTAGGTTAGAAATAATGATTTTTACTTGAAATAATAATTTTCTCCTTCAAACTTTGCTTTCATCAAAGAATGCTCCTTTTGCAGAAATTACAGCTTTGCAGACCTTTGGCATTTTATTTGTTAATTTGCGGAGGTAATCTGGAGATATTTCACCCCATGCTTCCAGAAGCCCCTCCCACAAGTTGGATTGGGTTGATGGCCACTTTTTGCGTACCATACGGTCAAGCTGCTCCCACAACAGCTCAATAGGGTTGAGATCTGGTGACTGGGCTGGCCACTCCATTACAGATAGAATACCAGCTGCCTGCTTCTTCCCTAAATAGTTCATTTATAATTTGGAGGTGTGCTTTGGGTCATTGTCCTGTTGTAAGATGAAATTGGCTCCAATCAAGCGCTGTCCACAGGGTATGGTGTGGCGTAAAATGGAGTGATCGGCTTCCTTATTCAAAATCCCTTTTACATTGTACAAATCTCCCACTTTACCAGCACCAAAGCAACACCAGACCATCACTTTACCTCCACCATGCTTGACAGATAGCGTCAAGCACTATTCCAGTATCTTTCAAGTAGTTCTGTGTCTCACAAATGTTCTTTTGCCCATATTAATCTTTTCCTTTTATTAGCCAGTCTCAGATATGGCTTTTTCTTTACCACTCTGCCCTGAAGGCCAACATCCCGAAGTCGCCTCGTCTTCACTGTAGACATTGACACTGGCGTTTTGCGGGTACTATTTAAAGAAGCGGCCAGTTGAGGACCTGTGAGGTGTCGATTTCTCAAACTAGAGACTATAATGTACTTGTCTTGTTGCTCAGTTGTCTAGTGGGACCTCCCACTTCTCTTTCTACTCTGATTAGAGCCTGTTTGTGCTCTCCTCTGAAGGGAGAAGTACACACTGTTGTAGGAAATCTTCAATTTCTTGGCAATTCTCGCATGGAATATCCTTAATTTCGAAGAAAAAGAATAGACTGTCGAGTTTCACATGAAAGTTCTCTTTTTCTGGCCATTTTGAGAGTTTAATTTAACCAACAAATGTAATGCTCCAGATTCTCAACTAGAACAAAGGAAGCTCAGTTTTCTAGCTTCTCTAATCAGCAAAACTGTTTTCAGTTGTGCTAAAGGTACCGTCACACTAAGCAACATCGCTAGCAACATCGCTGCTGAGGCACGACTTTTGTGACGTAACAGCCATGTTGCTAGTGATGTTGTTGTGTGTGACATCCAGCAACAACCTGGCCCCTGCTGTGAGGTAGCTGGTTGTGGCTGAATGTCCTGGACCATTTTTTAGTTGTTGGTCTCCCGCTGTGAAGCACACATCGCTGTGTCTGATAGCGAGAGAGCAACAACTGAATGTGCAGTGAGCAGGGAGCTGGCTTCTGCGGACGCTGGTAACCAATGTAAATATCGGGTAACCAAGAAGCCCTTTCCTTGGTTACCCGATATTTACCTTCGTTACCAGCGTCCGCCGCTCTCACGCGGCGAGTGCCGGCTCCCTGCACACATAGCCAGACTACACATCGGGTAATTAACCTGATGTGTACTCTGGCTAGGAGTGCAGGGAGCCAGCGCTAAGCGGTGTTCTCTCACGCTGCCAATGCCGGCTCGCTGCTCCCTGCACACATAGCCAGACTACACATCGGCTAATTAACGCGATGTGTACTCTGGGTAGGAGTGCAGGGAGCCAGTGCTAAGCAGTATGCGCTGGTAACCAAGGTAAATATCGGGTTGGTTACCCAATATTTACTTTAGTTACCAAGCGCAGCATCGCTTCCACGCGTCGCTGCTGGCTGGGGGCTGGTCACTGGTTGCTGGTGAGATCTGCCTGTGTGACAGCTCACCAGCAACCCGTGTAGCGACACTCCAGCGATCCCTGCCAAGTCAGGTTGCTGGTGGGATCGCTGGAGCGTCGCTTAGTGTGACGGTACCTTAACATACCTGCACAAAGGGTTTTCAAGGGATTTCTAAACATCCATTAGCCTTCTAACACAGCAAAAACAATGTACCATTAGAACCAGGGCCAGATTAAGGTTGGTGGGGGCCCCTGGGCAGAAAATCTGGTGGGGGCCCCATAATGTTAACATTTTTAGCCGTAACAGTAGAGCACGAACTGTAGCATTTAGATATAAATCCACTGAGCATGGATCGTATCCTGTTCTGCCACATTCAGATTTACACTTATACACAGAAAATAAAGTTACTCATATTTTTTTATTGATCCCAATGTTAAGACAGCCAAGTAATAGTAAAAATAAAGGGAAAGTTCTCACTGGCAGCAATGGTTGCTGAAAATCACAATGTGCTCTCTATTGTATTGTCTCCGGAGTAGTACATAGCAGCTGATGTCTGTACACGGTATGCCATACACAGTATCAGAAGTGGATCTAGGTTTTCCTGTCCATGGAGTAGGAGTTCAGTTTGGCGCCCCCTTCTATACACGGCTTATGCGGTTTGAGTAGTTGTCATGTAACCGCTCATACGCCATTTTCACACGTGCCGATGAGCTGCTCTTCCTAATTCTCTCGATGTTCAGTGAAATACTACAGCCCATAAAGAGAAGCAGGAAGAGAAGCGAATTGTGACTCAAAGTATTAAAATGACCTGCAAGTGGTCATGTGACCACTTCTAAAATTAGCAAGCAGAGCTGAATCCTTACATTGAGTATATTACAGGTTGTTGGGTTGGGCATGCTACGGGGCTTACTTTTATTATTAAAGGGGTTGTCCAGCTCAACAAGGAAAATTTATAGTTATATGACTGCAGACTTCTGAATTCTCACAGCTTGCGGACTGCACACTGTCATGATTTTCCCGTGCCATGAGCAAGTAGTCATGGGACTGCAAGTATGCGATTTGCTTACTTCCGGCCACATTCAAATTAGACGTCTGCAGCCTCACTCAATAGTTACATGCCCTCAAGCTCTCACTGCTGGCATCGGAGATTCCTGACTGTGTGCAGTGTGCACACTGAGGATTCAGAAGTCTGCAGTCACATAGAAACTTTCATCACAAACCTGGACAACCCCTTTAATGCTACTAACATAATGTAGAAACCCTTGCGGTCATGTAATTTTACAAATCATGGCTTGCTACATGTGTACAGGATCAGAATCAGTAAAATGTACATAAATACACTGTGTGCAGAATTATTAGACAATTGAGTATTTTGCTCACATGATACTTTTATACATGTTGTCCTACTCCAAGCTGTATAGGCTGAGAGCCAACTACCAATTAAGTAAATCAGGGGATGTGCCTCTCTGTAATGAGGAGGGGTGCGGTGTAATGACATCAACACCTTATATAAGGCGTGCTTAATTATTAGGCAACTTCCTTTCCTTTGGCAAAATGGGTCAGAAGAGAGATTTGACGGGCTCTGAAAAGTCCAAAATTGTGAGATGTCTTGCAGAGGGATGCAGCAGTCTTGAAATTGCCAAACTTTTGAAGCGTGATCACTAAACAATCAAGCGTTTCATGGCAAATAGCTAACAGGGTCGCAAGAAGTGTGTTGGGCAAAAAAGGCGCAAAATAACTGCCCATAAACTGAGAAAAATCAAGCATGAAGCTGCCAAGATGTCATTTACCACCAGTTTGGACATATTTCAGAGCTGCAACATTACTAGAGTATCAAAAAGCACAAGGTGTGCCATACTCAGGGACATGGCCAAGGTAAGGAAGGCAGAAAAACCACCACCTCTGACCAAGAGACATAAGATAAAACCTCAAGACTGGGCCAAGAAATATCTGAAGACTGATGTTTCAAAGGTTTTATGGACTGATGAAATGAGAGTGACTCTTGATGGCCAGATGGATGGGCCAGAGGCTGGATCAGTAAAGGGCAGAGAGCTCCACTCCGACTCAGACGCCAGCAAGGTGGAGGTGGGCACTGGTATGGGCTAGGATCAGCAAAGATCAACTTGTGGGACCTTTTCTGGTTGAGGATGGAGTGAAGCTCAACTCCCAGACCTACTGCCAGTTTCTGGAAGACAACTTCTTCAAGCAGTGGTAGAGGAAGAAGTCGGTATCGTTCAAGAAAAACATGATTTTCATGCAGGACAATGCTCCATCACGTGCATCCAACTACTCCACAGCGTGGCTGGCCAGTAAAGGTCTAAAAGATGAAAAAATAATGACATGGCCCCCTTGTTCACCTGATCTGAACCCCATAGAGAACATGTGGTCCCTCATAAAATGTGAGATCTACAGGAAGGGAAAACAGTCACCTCTGGGAGCAGTGTCTGGAGGCTGTGGTGGCTGCTGCACGCAATGTGGATCGTAAACAGATCAAGCACTGACAGAATCTATGGATGGTGGCTGCTGAGTGTCATCAGAAAGAAAGGGGGCGATATTGGGCACTCATTTTTTGGGGTTTTGTTTTTGCATGTCAGAAATGTTTATTTCTAAATTTTGTGCAGTTATATTGGTTTACCTGGTGAAAATAAACAAGTGAGATGGGAATAGATTTGCTTTTTATTAAGTTGCCTAATAATTCTGCACAGTAATAGTTACCTGCACAGACAGATATCCTCCTAAGATAGCCAAATCTAAAAAAAAACCCACCCCAACTTCCAAAAATATTAAGATTTGATATTTATGAGTCTTTTGGGCTAATTGAGAACATAGTTGTTGATCAATAATAAAAAAAAATCCTCTAAAATACAAAATGCCTAAAAATTATGCACACGGTGTACAGCACCAGAACCAAAAGCAATACCAAAATACATCACTAGCACCCTCATCAGTAAACGAATATATCACCAGAACCACCAATACATGACTACAGTACCAAATTTACTACAACAATATATTGTAATGTCACATCCCCATATACATTTGTATCACATGAATTAACAACTCCCAGTATGTCCTTAACAATTGTGAGAAAATGCTGGGAATTGTTATCAGTATTTATCAGACTTTGGACCATACAGGAACCACAGTCCTGATGAGAAGCATTGAGTATCACACACATACATTCAGGTACCTTGTAGGTGACATCTTCCCTTATCGGAGTCATCTTATTCTTTCTTCTCCATCTTGTCCAGACGTCATGATGACTATTCACATCCACAGCTCCTCTCTGCAGACTTCCCGGGCCTTCTGCAGCACATCTCGACATTATGCCCTTAAAATAAATAGCAGAATGATTATAATGCTCCTAAATATAAATATATGACCTACGCTGTGCGCCTGAATAAATAATTGCCCCTCACTGTGCTCCCTGCACAAAATGACCCACACAATGTCATTCTTATGGTACATGGCCTCTTCTTTCAGTACTGTGCCCCCTCTTCACACCGTCCTGTACAATGTGTACCCACTATGATTCCAAATGTCTATACTGTGCCCCCTCCTCACACTCCCCCTCCTGAGCTGTGCCCTCACAATGTCCCCCATGCTATCTCCTCTCTATACTGCCCTCACCCTCAGTACCAAAATCACTGAAAGTGCAACTCAATCTCACATTCCCCCTCCTCAGCATACTGTGCCCTCACACTGCTCACCATGCTGCCCCTTCTCTATACTGCCTACCTCCTTCACTATACAGTCACTATACCGCACCTCAGTCTCACATTCCCCCTCCTCAGCATACTGTGCCTCCATACTGTGCCCTCACACTGGCCACCATGCTGCCCCTTCTCTATACTGCCTACCTCCTTCACTATACAGTCACTATACCGCACCTCAGTCTCACATCCCCCCTCCTCAGCATACTGTGCCCTCCATACTGTGCCCTCACACTGGCCACCATGCTGCCCCTTCTCTATACTGCCTACCTCCTTCACTATACAGTCACTATACCGCACCTCAGTCTCACATTCCCCCTCCTCAGCATACTGTGTCCTCACACTGGCCACCATGCCGCCCCTTCTCTATACTGCCTACCTCCTTCACTATACAGTCACTATACCGCACCTCAGTCTCACATTCCCCCTCCTCAGCATACTGTGTCCTCACAATGGCCACCATGCCGCCCCTTCTCTATACTGCCTACCTCCTTCACTATACAGTCACTATACCGCACCTCAGTCTCACATTCCCCCTCCTCAGCATACTGTGTCCTCACACTGGCCACCATGCCGCCCCTTCTCTATACTGCCTACCTCCTTCACTATACAGTCACTATACCGCACCTCAGTCTCACATTCCCCCTCCTCAGCATACTGTGTCCTCACACTGGCCACCATGCCGCCCCTTCTCTATACTGCCTACCTCCTTCACTATACAGTCACTATACCGCACCTCAGTCTCACATTCCCCCTCCTCAGCATACTGTGTCCTCACACTGGCCACCATGCCGCCCCTTCTCTATACTGCCTACCTCCTTCACTATACAGTCACTATACCGCACCTCAGTCTCACATTCCCCCTCCTCAGCATACTGTGTCCTCACAATGGCCACCATGCCGCCCCTTCTCTATACTGCCTACCTCCTTCACTATACAGTCACTATACCGCACCTCAGTCTCACATTCCCCCTCCTCAGCATACTGTGTCCTCACACTGGCCACCATGCCGCCCCTTCTCTATACTGCCTACCTCCTTCACTATACAGTCACTATACCGCACCTCAGTCTCACATTCCCCCTCCTCAGCATACTGTGTCCTCACACTGGCCACCATGCCGCCCCTTCTCTATACTGCCTACCTCCTTCACTATACAGTCACTATACCGCACCTCAGTCTCACATTCCCCCTCCTCAGCATACTGTGTCCTCCATACTGTGTCCTCACACTGGCCACCATGCTGACCCTTCTCTATACTGCCTACCTCCTTCACTATACAGTCACTATACCGCACCTCAGTCTCACATTCCCCCTCCTCAGCATACTGTGCCTCCATACTGTGCCCTCACACTGGCCACCATGCTGCCCCTTCTCTATACTGCCTACCTCCTTCACTATACAGTCACTATACCGCACCTCAGTCTCACATTCCCCCTCCTCAGCATACTGTGTCCTCACACTGGCCACCATGCTGCACCTTCTATATACTGCTTATGTTCCCCACTACCCAGTCTCTATTCTATGCCCCTCACACTTTTCTCCACCAATACTCTCCACTTACAATTTTCTCCCACCATACTGCTGCCTCACACTTTTTAATGGTGCCCCCCTGATTGCCGTGCAGGGGAACATATGCCGCATGCCCCCCAAAGGTACGCCCCTGTACAGCGTACAGGAGAATACATGACTGGTACACAATATACTGTGATACAGACATCAGAGGTTATACAATATACACATTATTATATACCATCTGATGTGTGTACACAGTGTATCACACTACTCTCTCTGTACGCTGGATGTGGTATACCATGTGCACAGATATACAATCCCCTGCACTGATCACACCTGGGCCTACAGGACAGGATGTAACATATTCTATATGTAATAAGGGCCATATAGTATAATGTGTGCTGCAGGCTCAGATGTGATCACTGCAGGATTCTGTGTAGTGATGTTTGTGCTGGAGCTCAGTGTGAGTTATTGCAGGGGAGGGATGAGGCCGATGACCCGGCACTGACAGCCCGACCTGATCTGCTGCAGTTCAGACTCCGGCAATAACTCACACTGATAGCAGAGTGGCCGCTGACACTATGGAACCGGTCTGGAGTTATCAGCGGCGTCCTGCTCCCTCCTCACTGCAGTCTCCTGCCCGGCCGGCACCATGATTAATGACCTCATACTTACCGGGATCCACTGAGACCTCCGGTCCTCCCACAAGCTCCTCTACGGCAGGAAGAAACAGCAGCGCGGTGACGTCATCCTGGCAGACGCAGCCCACACAGCGTGCAGTATAGTGTCTGCAGTATAGTGATGGCCGGGATTGAAATACCTTAAAGGTACAGAGCGATCTTGAACCACTGTGGCATTCATAAAATGGCGGACACACAGATGGTGGTGGGGGCCCCCTTAGAGGCTCTTGTGGTGGGGGCCCCTGGGCTGAAGCCCCGTCTGCCCCGCCTATAATCCGGCCCTGATTAGAACACAGGAGTGGTGGTTGTTGGAAATAGGCCTCTATACATCTATGTAGATATTACATTCAAAACCAGACGTTTGCTGCTAGAATAGTCATTTACCACATTAACAATGTATAGAGTGTATTTCTGTTAAATTTAATGTTCGCTTATGTTAAAGGGAGAAAAAAGCACACTCTATTGTTGTGCAAATGGTGTAAAAGACCTTCGTCTCTTTACTATACTATGAGTGTGAATAATCCTCCCACATGCACAAGGCCTGCTGCCTTTGTGGAATGGGGAAAAAGGGCAGAAAACTTGTACTTATTCCTGCCTTCCTGCACAAAGGATCTATTCCCAATATCACAGATATACTGTATATATTCCCAAGAGTAATCATTTCTCTGTTCCTATTGCTTTGTTCTGCTTTGCCCTATATACCTGGTGCACTGCTCGTCACTCGGCAATCTTCGGCTGTTTTCGGCCATGTTCGCGGTGATGTCAGGGTTCACTCGAATCCATGAGCCATGGACTTGATTGAACTTTGACTGTCACTGTGCGAGTCTCGCATCGGTATCACCCGGCACAGCACACACTCTTCTTACAGGAGCGGTTCAGCTGCATGTATTACCATGCAGCTGAGGTGCTCCTATCAGGAGAGTGTGCGCCGTGCTGGGTGATAAGGATGTGAGACTCACAGGAGTCATACACAAGTGGAATCATACCCTTAGTGTCAGCCTGATTCTCGCTCTGTAGAGACGCTTGTCTATACAGAGCGATGAAGCAGAGCTGCCATTGCTCTACCTGTGGACTTCATCGGACAAAGGATTTTTTTTATAATAAAGATGGAGTCTCTAAATGTTTTTTTTGTTTTATTTCTAATTAAAAAACAAATTCTATGTGTTTTTCTTTTTACTGTTTACTAGAAATTCATGATGGCCATGTCTAATTTGTCATGACACCATGAATTTTGGGCTTAGTACCAGCTGAGAATACAAAGCGGGTATTAACTCCTTTATTACCCAGCATGCCACTGCCATCAGGGCCGCTGGATGAGCCGGGTAAAGCGCCTGAAAATGGTGCTAAGAAATAATGCGCCATTTCCAGGGGTGGATGCGGGCTGCAGAGAACTACAGCCCCCAGCTGCCTGGTTTTACCTGACTAGTGATCAAAATACGAAAAAATTAATGGGCTTCTCTGTATTTTGATTGCCAGCCAAGGTAAAGCCAGGCAAATGGGGGTGGCAGCTCAAAGCTGTCCGCTTTATCTGCGCTGATAATCAAAAATTCCGCGAAGCGCTGTCATTTTTTTAATTATTTATTTATTTTTACACTATTATATGTGTGAGGGACCAAACAGCCAATCTCAGATACTGTCACGCAGAGTGGGTATCTCTGATTGACTGTTGGAGTAACCTGGAATCTGCCCATATAGTCTCGAATCTAGAATGTATGGGCTGGTTTCAGGTTACTCCAGCATCCAATCACAGACACCAACTCTGTGACTGCATCTGTGATTGTGTCGCGGGCGGGGAGGAGGGTGTCAGCACACTACGCTCACCCCCTTCTGCTCGGGTCCGGCGGCCGCTGCTCAGTGGTGGCTCGAGCTGTAGGCCGGATTCCGGGGGTTCTCGAGCGGCACTCCTCGCCCGTGAGTGAAAGGGGTTTGTTGGGTGTGGGGATTGTTTATTGTCCGTGACGCCACCCACGGTTGTGGTGATTTCACCACCGCTGCTCAATATGGGGATCCTGGGGATGGTGATGCAGAGCAGCCAGGTGTTGTGTTGCCCCTCCGTGGGTAGGGGTTGGGGATCCCGGGGCCCGGTGATGAGATGGGAGATGCAGGGCCTGGTGGGCGCAGGGACGCGGGGGCAGCGCTGTGCCTTGCGGCACTGTGGTACTCACTCAGCCTGAGACGTTGACACAGTTTTAAGGTAAACCACACGGCTGGAAAGACGGTTCCCACAGACGGCTGCACTTGCTCTCCCAGTAGGTGACGGTGATGTCCCTTTTCCTTGCACCTTTGTTTCTGTGTTGGTAGCGATGGGTTCCCACCGGTAACCCGCTCCCCGGCTTCAAGCTGGACCGGAGGAGCTCTACTCTTTGCCCGCAGGCGCTGGCCCTGAGAAACTGGTGCCTTGGCGGTGGCGGTGTTTCTGCTACAATGGTTGGGCTGTTGCCTTCAATCGGGACTTGGTTGTTGGAGGATCTACGTCCCCTTCACTGACGGATTTGGCAAATTATGGCGACTCCTAGCCTTGCCGGGGTCCGAGAGGCCCCTGCCTTGGTGCTGACTGTCCTTTGGTACACTGCTCCAGACCGCCGGGCCACTACCCGTCCGCGGTCCTTCCAGGAACTTCCAGACGGTCCCCCTTCAGACAGTCACCGCCGTTGCTGACCTTGCTGACCCTGTCCTGCACACAGTTGGACTACTTCAGGCTTTCTTTCTGTCACCTTTCTTCAACCTCTCCTACTCCTCCTTTACCACTTCCACTTCTACTTCACTTTCACTTAGCTGTTTACTCAAGCTCTTCCCTGAGCTGACTGCACTCAAGCCCTGCCTGGGCTAAACTGCCTGGTTTCTCCCGCCTCCAGAGCTGTGTTCTCCTCGGTGGGCGGAGCCAACCGCCTGGCCCACCCCCTGGTGTGAACATCAGCCCCTGGAGGAAGGCAACAAGGACTTTTGGTTAGCTTTGATGTGCCTAACTGGGGTGTAGGGTGTGGTGGTGTGATGACCTGTGACCCCTGGCTTGCCCAGGGCGTCACATTCCCCCTTAGCAAAATGCAGACCGTCCGCGGGCTGCCCGTCCAACACCGGTTTTATTTTTCTGTAAAATATAAAATTGTAAACGGTAACATATATACATTTTTAATGAATCTTCCCACAACGGGAGGCACATTTCTTAAACGTTTCAAACGGTTTACGGTTACGGTTTCCGCTCTCTCCCACCCAAGCAACCTGGCCCTGATGCTGCCCCTAAAGCCCAGGCAGCACCCCTTGACCCACAGTCCAGCCCACGGTACCCGAGCGGGATCTGTCCTTCCCCTCCAGAGGGTAGCCACCGGTTCCTTTGGTGGCTGGGCCCCAGCCTGCTCTGCTGAGGGCCCTCCCTCCAACCTGCCTCTCCGGAGGCGGCATTGCGGAAACGGTAACGGCAAACAACATATTTACAAGCCACTTAACGTTTGTGGGTGCCCTGCAAGTTCACGGGCTTGTCCATGGATAGTTCCCATGCAAAACTTTTAAACGGTCCCCACGGGGACAACGGTGCCGGCTCCAGCCGGTTGCAAATCAAGCAGACAATCAGGTAAAGTACTCGGTATTATCATTTTTCATCATTCTCTGCAAACTTTTCAAACTTTTAAACAGAAACTCCCACAACTTTCTGGTGGTCCCTACGGGGACTGGACAACGGTGCTCCGCTGCCCTACTCCAGGCCTTCCGCTGACGCAGCTCCATCCCCCTCCACCAGCATATCCAACATGCATTGACATACCCGTGGTGACAGGGGCACCCGGTACCCATTTCCACCGGTACACGGGGCATGGACGACCTCTGGGGCTCCTTCACAGTGGAAACGCCCACTTGCTCCTTCAACTGCAACGGCGGACCCGGAGCTGGGGCAGGAGTCGTCATCTCTTGTTCCTGCGTCAGGCGGGTTACTGCCAGCTGCCGCAGTCTCCTGGCCTCCAGCATCCAACACTTCAGCCCCTTCTGCGGTAGCATGGAGCAGCAGAGTAGGCGAACTTATACTGAGGCGCCCCATAAGTAACGGCAAGGGTGATGCATAGGCCGAGACTAGGCCGGGCCCCTCAGCCGCAGCGGCCGGCCTAAGTTGGACATAGGGACGTGGGTCACCAGTCGGTTCTGCTACATCTATTCCCCTGTCGTACATCGGGAGAGTGGTAATCAGCATCTCCACCTCGTTGGTCCACTGCTCCATCATCCGGAGGATTTGTTCCTGCTGACGCTGATGGAACTGAATCACCCGGGCCTGCATCCAGGCCACGGTCCCGGGCTCAGGATCTGGCACAGTCTCTACTGGGACTTCGGGCACCACGCTGTTAAGGGGCCGCGGTTCTAGCGGTTCCCCTTGGTGCACTTCAGGACCGTCTTGGACGTCTGCAGCCGGCTGGTCCGCCGGAGCGGCTGGGCAGGGTATCGCTACCGGTTGGGCAGGTAGCGGGCCTAATGGCGGGGCGGCAGCAACTATCACGGGTAGCGGGGAGAGAGGCAGGGTGAGCGGAAGCCGGCCGGGCCCCTCAGCTCCAACGGCCGATCCTTCAGGAATACAGGGGCGTGGGTCGCTTACCCGCTCCTCCAACTCCTCTTCTGCCTCGCGTCTTCACATAGCAGCCACCACGTCCGCCATGTCGGTCTCCCACTCCTCCAGGAGGAGTTGCATATGAGCCTGCAGACGGTTACTCAGCGGGACTGTCCGGTCCCTCAACCATGTCGCCGTGCCGGGCGCGGGGGCTTCCTCGTTGGGAGTTGGGTCGTACATCTTGGCAATCGTGCCTTCCAGGAACCCAGTATGCCTGCAGAGTCCTGGCGTCCCTGCTTTTATAGCTGCAGCTACATGCAGCCAGCCGCCATCGCGTCCCCCTTAGCTCTTTCCGGCCACTCCTCTCTCGGGGCGTGGTTTTGGCCTTCGCGCCTCTGCTACTCGAGAAGACGCTCGAGCGGTAACTTTTCGCGCCAAAGATGGCGGCTTCTGAAATTTTTCAGCCGGATACCTCCGGCGGTAACAAGGCGCACCTCTACCAAACGGCAGAGCGGTAAGATCCTGTTCGTGACGCCAAGTTGTCGCGGGCGGGGAGGAGGGTGTCAGCACACTACTCTCACCCCCTTCTGCTCGGGTCCGGCGGCCGCTGCTCAGTGGTGGCTCGAGCTGTAGGCTGGATCCCGGGGGTTCTCGAGCGGCACTCCTCGCCCGTGAGTGAAAGGGGTTTGTTGGGTGTGGGGATTGTTTATTGTCCGTGATGCCACCCACGGTTGTGGTGATTTCACCACCGCTGCTCAATATGGGGATCCCGGGGATGGTGATGCGGAGCAGCCAGGTGTTGTGTTGCCCCTCCGTGGGTAGGGGTTGGGGATCCCGGGGCCCGGTGATGAGATGGGAAATGCAGGGCCTGGTGGGCGCAGGGACGCGGGGGCAGAGCTGTGCCTTGCGGCACTGTGGTACTCACTCAGCCTGAGACGTTGACACAGTTTTACGGTAAACCACACGGCTGGAAAGACGGTTCCCACGGACGGCTGCACTTGCTCTCCCAGTAGGTGATGGTGATGTCCCTTTTCTTGCACCTTTGTTTCTGTGTTGGTAGCGATGGGTTCCCACCGGTAACCCGCTCCCCGGCTTCAAGCTGGACCGGAGGAGCTCTACTCTTTGCCCGCAGGCGCTGGCCCTGAGAAACTAGTGCCTTGGCGGTGGCGGTGTTTCTGCTACAATGGTTGGGCTGTTGCCTTCAATCGGGACTTGGTTGTTGGGGGATCTACGTCCCCTTCACTGACGGATTTGGAAAATTATGGCGACTCCTAGCCTTGCCGGGGTCCGAGAGGCCCCTGCCCTGGTGCTGACTGTCCTTTGGTACACTGCTCCAGACCGCCGGGCCACTACCCGTCCGCGGTCCTTCCAGGAACTTCCAGACGGTCCCCCTTCAGACAGTCACCGCCGTTGCTGACCTTGCTGACCCTGTCCTGCACACAGCTGGACTACTTCAGGCTTTCTTTCTGTCACCTTTCTTCAACCTCTCCTACTCCTCCTTTACCACTTCCACTTCTACTTCACTTTCACTTAGCTGTTTACTCTTTTCTAGCCCTCAGCTAGACTTCACTCTTGCCCTGCCTGGGCTAAACTGCCTGGTTTCTCCCGCCTCCAGAGCTGTGTTCTCCTCGGTGGGCGGAGCCAACCGCCTGGCCCACCCCCTTGTGTGAACATCAGCCCCTGGAGGAAGGCAACAAGGATTTTTGGTTAGCTTTGATGTGCCTAACTGGGGTGTAGGGTGTGGTGGTGTGATGACCTGTGACCCCTGGCTTGCCCAGGGCGTCACATTTGTCTGTCTATTTTAACAGTAAAAACAAAAACAACAGAGAAAAAAATATTTTATTAGAAATAAAACAGAAGACATTTAGGACTCCATCTTTATTACCCCAAAAAAATTCTCCGACATAGTTCAAAGGCGGGCGAGCATCTTCAGCTCTGCTACATCTTTGCGAAAAGACATACACAGGTCTGCTCACACAGACTCAGCTGAAAGCTGTTGTGTCGCCCTGGGCAAGCCAGGGGACACAGGTCACACACCACCACACCCTACATCCCAGGTAGGCACATCTAAGCTGAACCAAAAATCCTTGTTGCCTTCCTCCAGAGGCTGATGATTCACACCAGGGGGTGGGCCAGGCGGTTGGCTTCGCCCACCAAGGAGATCACAGCTCTGGAGGCGGGAGAAACCAGGCGGTTGAGCCCAGGCAGGGCAAGAGTGAAGTATAGCTGAGGGCTAGAAAAGAGTAAACAACTAAGTGAAAGTGAAGGAAAGAGAAGTAGTAAAGGAGGAAAGCAAGAGTGGTGACAGAGAGAGAAAAGCCTGAAGTAGTCCAGCTGAGTGCAGGACAGGTCAGCAAGGTCAGCAACGGCGGTGACTCTCTGGAGGGGGACCGTTTGGAAGTTCCTGGAAGGACCCCGTAGGCTGTGTGCCCGGTGGTCTGGAGCAGTGTTCCGAAGGACAGTCAGCACCAGGGCAGGGGCCTCTCGGACCCCGGCAAAGCTTGGAGTCGCCGTAAATTGCCGAATCCGTCAGTGAAGGGGACGTAGATCCCTCAACAACCAAGACCCGAGTGAAGGCAACAGCCCAATCTGTACAACAGAGACATCGCCACCGCCAGGGCACCAGTTTCTGAGGGCCAGCGCCTGCGGGCAAAGAGTAGAGCTCCTCCGGCCCAGCTTGAAGCCGGGGAGCGGGTTACCGGTGGGGACCCATCGCAACCAACAAGTACACAAGGTGCAAGGAAGAGGGACATCACCGTCACCTACTGGGAGAGCAATTGCAGCCGTCTGTGGGACCGTCCTACCAGCCGTTTGGTTTACCGTACAAACTGTGTCAACGTTTCAGGCTGAGTGAGTACAACAGTGCCGCAAGGCACAGCGCTGCCCCCGCGTCCCTGCGCCCACCAGGCCCTGCACCTCCCAAGCCGTCACCGGGCTCCGGGATCACCAACCCCTACCCACGGAGGGGCAACACAACACCTGGCTGCTCCGCATCACCATCCCCGGGATCCCCACACCGAGCAGCGGTGGTGAAATCACCACAACCGTGGGTGGCGTCACGGACTATAAACAATCCCCACACCCAACAAACCCCTTTCACTCACGGGCGAGGAGTGCCGCTCGAGAACCCCCGGGATCCGGCCTACAGCTCGAGCCACCACTGAGCAGCGGCCGCCGGACCCGAGCAGAAGGGGGTAAGCGTAGTGTGCTGACACCCTCCTCCCCGCCCGCGACAACTTGGCGTCACGAACAGGATCTTACCGCTCTGCCGTCTGGTAGAGGTGCGCCTTATTACCGCCGGAGGTATCCGGCAGGAAAATTTCAGAAGCCGCCATCTTTGGCGCGAAAAGTTCCCGCTCGAGCGTCTTCTCGAGCAGTAGAGGCGCGAAGGCCAAAACCCCGCCCCGAGAGAGGAGGGGCCGGAAAGAGCTAAGGGGGACGGAAACAAGATGTCTGCGCCCGACGGAGCCGCTGGAGGAGCGGTGGTCGCAGCCACAGCGGCACCCGCGGATGGGAATGGACCTGCCCAGGTCCCGGCCGTACCGGCGGGAGGTGCCGTGGCCCCCACGCTCGCTCAGGTCATGCCGTTCTCCTTGCCCTATGCGCCCGGAGCTGCCTGGCTACCGCAGTATGACGGGAAACCGGATGCCCTACAGGCCTTCCGGAAAAAGCTTAACCCGTTGCTAGAGCTGTACCCCCTGACTGATAAGCAATGTGCAGCGATAGTGCTAGGCCAGTTAACCGGTGCGGCGGAGCAGGAAGCGGAGACCTGGGCCGAGGGGGACCGGCTCTCTGTAGCCACCATCTTTGAGAAGCTACAGACTGCCTTCGAGACCCGGACTGAAGCTGAGCTGAGGATGCAGTTTTACCAGTGCCGGCAACGAGCTGGGGATAGCATTCGGGACTATGCTCTACGTCTGCAGACCGCCCTCCGCACGCTGAAGCGGGCGAACCCTATTAATGAGGCGGATAGCAACAAGATGTTAGTGGAGCAATTTGCGCAGGGGATGAGGTCCCCTGAGGATCGTAAACAACTCCGGCTGTGGGCCCTGGAACACCCTGATGTGGACTTTGCTGTGTTAAAGGAGCGGGCCATTAAAGCACTACAGCCCCCAGCAACCGAAGTTCTGGAACCCGCCCCGTGGCCCGTCGAGATGGCTCCCGTTGTGGCGGCCTCAGACAAATCCACCTCTCCAACACCTGCAGCCCCGAGCAGCACAGTGGAAGAACTGGCAGCCCAGGTCCGTCGCATGGACGGAGACCTTGCCAAAATCCTGGCTGCACTACAACCTCTGACCAGACCTCAGCCTCCGGCGCAGATACAGCTTGCTGACAGTCCCGAGGATGTTCCCTGGATGCAGCGGAAAAGTGCTAACAACCCGCGGAGCAGACCCCCAATCTGCTACAAGTGCTGTAAGCCGGGTCATTACTACCGACAGTGCCCGTTAAACGAGCAACCCCTGGGGCCCCAGGCCAATCCTCAGGAGTAGAACATCGTGGCCCCCCGGACTGGCGGGACCGATATATCGGGGCCCGCCCTATCATCCCCGTGGCTGTGGACGGCATACCAGTGATGGCTCTCTTGGACACTGGATCACAGGTAACTACCATACCGTACACGTTGTACCAGCGGTATTGGGCCGTAGACGAACTGGCGCCCTCAGACAATAGTATAACATTGATTGCCGCTAATGGACTCCCATTGACCCAGGTGGGGTATAAACAAGTGGCTATGACAGTGGGGCAAGCCGAACTGCAACACCAGGGTATGATTGTGATCATGAATGAGCCCAGTGATCATAACCCGAAAATAGTGCTGGGAACCAATGTGATGGAGCACTGCATGGCTGATGTGTTAACCCTATTACATCAGCTGGCCGCCACAGCGGCAGGGAGCCGGCAGAGGGCTGTGCAGCGTGAGATCCGAGCCCTGATGTACCGCCAGCATGTAAGCTCAACAGGAGGGGAGATTGGTGGAGTGAGAGTGATGGATGTTGCTCCATTGACTGTGCCCCCTAGGAGTGAGATGATGATCTGGTGTAGGGCCACAGTAGGGCCTCAGGGGCGTGACTACCCTGCGATGATGGAGCCCATGCCTTCCGAGCACTGGCCCACTGTAATGGCCGCCCGAGGGGTGGTGGATGTGAAGAAAGGGAGAGTGCCTGTGAGAGTGCTGAACTGTGGAGAGGAAGAAGTCAGGCTTCCCCGGTATGCCACCATTGCCAAGCTGCTCACCCTGGACCCTCACACTATCCATGAAGCCAGTCCATCCACACTCCCACCTACCACCGGCACTTCCCCACCCCAGGGGGAGACAAAGGAGTGGCATCAACAGCTACATGTAGGCACTGATGATACCCCTACACATCACAGGGCAGGGGTATACAGGGTGGTGCATGAGTACGAACAGGTTTTTAGTAAGCACCCCCTAGACTTTGGGCAGATCAAGGGGGTCCAACACCACATCCCCACCGGTGAACATCCCCCTATCAAAGAGAGGTATAGACCTATTCCCCCTGCACATTACCAGTGTGCCAAGGATATGTTGAGGAATATGAAGGAGGCAGGGGTTATTCGGGACAGCTGTAGTCCCTGGGCCGCTCCGTTGGTACTGGTCAAGAAGAAGGATGGTACCATGCGGATGTGTGTGGACTACCGGAAGATCAACCAGATAACCATAAAGACGCCTATCCATTACCTCGTATTGAAGAGTCTTTGGCTGCACTGAGAACTGCAAACTACTTCTCGACCCTTGACCTCACCAGCGGATACTGGCAAGTGGCCGTGGCCCCAGAGGACCGGGAGAAGACCGCCTTCACCACCCCGATGGGGCTTTGCGAATTCAATAGCATGCCGTTTGGGCTGTGCAATGCCCCCGGAACCTTCCAACGGCTGATGGAGTGCTGTCTGGGACATTTAAACTTCGAGACCGTCCTGCTGTACTTGGATGATGTGATTGTTTATTCCCAGACGTATGAGGCCCATCTGGAGCACCTGGCCGAGGTGTTCGCGTCCCTTGCCAAGTACGGGATGAAATTGAAGCCCTCTAAATGCCACCTGCTGAAACCCAGGGTGCAGTATCTAGGGCATGTGGTGAGTGCGGATGGTGTCGCCCCCGACCCTGAGAAGATCACTGCCATCCAGAGCTGGCCGAGACCAACTACAGTAAGGGAAGTAAGGCAGTTTCTGGGTCTGGTGGGGTACTATCGGCGCTTCATAAAGGGGTATACGAAGATAGCTACCCCCATGCAAGACCTCCTCGTGGGACAGACCAAAGGTGGTAGACCCATTGGAGCCCCACTGTCGTGGGAGGACAAGCATGAAGAGTCCTTTTGCCAGTTGAAGGCGGCCTTGACCGGAGAAGAGGTCCTGGCGTACACTGATTATGGGCACCCGTTCATCCTCCACACGGACGCTAGTAACGTGGGGCTAGGAGCGGTCCTATCCCAGGTCCAGGATGGAAGGGAGAAGGTGATTGCCTATGCTAGCCGAAAACTCCGGCCGACTGAAAGGAACCCTGAGAACTATAGCTCCTTCAAGCTCGAGCTATTGGCGTTGGTGTGGGCTATCACGGAGCGGTTCCGCCACTACTTGGCGGCAGCAACATTCACCGCGTTTACGGACAACAATCCGCTGACTCACCTGAACACGGCCAAGTTGGGCGCGTTGGAGCAGCGGTGGGTAGCCCGGCTAGCCAACTATGATTTCACCATAAAGTACCGAGCCGGTCGCGTCAACATAAATGCGGATGCACTCTCCCGAATGCCCCATTTGTCAGAAGAGGGGTGCGAGGATGACGACCTCGAGGAGATTGGGTTGCCTGCGTTTCACCAGCCGCCTACTGAGAGGGTACAAGTACATCAGCAACGAGTGGATCTGGACCCACGGCCCAGTCAGGAGTGGCAGGAAGCTCAGGACCAAGCGCCGGCTGTTCGCCTTGCCAAGACTCTGGTGGAACAAGGTGCTACGGGAATAGACCCTGCCGCCCCAGCCGAAGCCCAACGCTTGTGGAAGGAACGGAAACGGCTTTACCTACACCAAGGGAGGCTGTACCGTGAGCTGATCAACCCGAAGACCCATGAGAAAATATGCCAGTTGGTCATTCCTCAAGCTGACGTCGCTACTGTCCTGCGGGCATACCATGATGGTGCTGGCCACTTCGGGTGGAAGAAGCTGGAGATGCTGTTGAGGGAGCGGTTCTATTGGAGTGGGATGCGTGAATCAGTGGAAGCCTGGTGCCGAGAGTGCGGTCCTTGTACGCTGAGGAGAAAGGACGAGACTAGCCAGAGGGCACCCTTGCATCCAATAGTCACCCATCAGTCGCTGGAGTTGGTCGCCCTAGACCATGTCAAGCTCACCCCTAGCCGAAGTGGGTACACCTACGCATTGACCATTGTGGACCACTACTCAAGATTTATGGTGGTAGTCTCCGTTAAGGATCTGACTGGTCGAACTGCTGCTCGAGCGTTCCAGGCTTATTTTTGCCGACCTCATGGGTACCCCGAAAAGGTGCTGACTGACCAAGGCCCGGCCTTTGAAGCAGAGGTGTTCCACGAATTCTGCCAGTTGTACGGTTGCAAGAAGATCCGGACCACTCCGTACCACGCCCAAACCAACGGCATGTGCGAGAAAATTAACCACTTGGTCCTGGGGCTCCTCAAGACGCTACCGCTGGAAGAACGGAATCTGTGGCCGGAAAAGTTACCCGACTTAGTCGACATGTACAATAATATCCCGTCTAGCTCGACGAAGTGCACCCGGCGTATCTGATGAGGGCTCGGCCTGGCCGCCTGCCGGTGGATCTGGAGATGGGGTTGGAGGCCCCAGAAGCACTCCCTTCGACGGCGGAGTGGGAAAGTCGGAGGAGAGCACAATACCGGCAAATCCAGGAGTATGTGGAGAAGAACCTCAGTCGAAGTCGAGAACAGCAGGCGCACCGGTTCAATCAGAAGGCGTCCGCGGGTCCTTTCCAGCCAGGAGATGTAGTGCTGAAGCGGAAGAGGAAGGCCCACAAGCTGGATGATCAGTGGGAGCAAGTCCCTTACATCATACAACCCACAGAATGGGAAGATGGGAAGGCCTACCAGATCAGTCGTGACCAAGGGGGCACCCTGGCCACAGTTTCCCGGGACCATCTGAAAAGATGCCCCCCAGCGTTGAAGGCAGAGGCTGAAGTACCAGTTCCTCCACCAGCGGAGAAGGCAGCAGAGGTAATCCACACGGTAATGGGTGACTTCCCAGCAAACTGGCCTACACAGAACGGCGCGGTGATTCTTCCAGTAATACTGTTCCCACAACCCGTGGATGAAGAAGTAGTGGAAGCAGTGCCAGTGCCCAGGGATGAACCTGTACCCAGCTCCCCTACGCCTCCGCCTGCCCCACACTATAGCCGGGAGGAGGAGCCGATTGTTCCCTCTACCCCACTGTCTAGCACCACTGACACCGGGCCCCGACGGTCCACCCGTTCCAACCTAGGTAGACCTCCACTTAGGTACAGGGAGACCGTTCTGTGAGTACAAGGGGTCAGGGAATGTAAAGAGTGTTTGTTTGTTTGAAAAGTTTGAAAGAATGATGAAAATGATTAACCGAAGTTTCACCTGATTTGCCTTTGTGATTGAACCGGCCGGAGCCGGCACCGTTGTCCCCGTGGGGACCGTTTAAAAAGTTTTGCATGGGAACTATCCATGGACAAGCCCGTGAACTTGCAGGGCACCCACAAACGTTAGTGGCTTGTAAATATGTTGTTTGCAGTTACCGTTTTCCGCAATGCCGCCTCCGGAGAGGCAGGTTGGAGGGAGGGCCCTGAGCAGAGCAGGCTAGGGCCCAGCCACCAAAGGAACCGGTGGCTACCCTCTGGAGGGAAGGACAGATCCCGCTCGGGTACCGTGTGCTGGACTGTGGGTCAAGGGGTGCTGCCTGGGCTTTAGGGGCAGCATCAGGGCCAGGTTACTTGGGTGGGAGAGAGCGGAAACCGTAACCGTAAACCGTTATGCAACGTTAAAGTAAATGTGCCTCCCGCTTTGGGAAGAGTTATTGAAAATGTATTTATGTGTTATTTACCTTGTTATCCCTTTTTTGCAGAAAAATAAAACCGGTGTTGGACGGCAGCCCGCGGACGGTCTGCATTTTGCTAAGGGGGAATGTGTCGCCCTGGGCAAGCCAGGGGACACAGGTCACACACCACCACACCCTACATCCTAGGTAGGCACATCTAAGCTGAACCAAAAATCCTTGTTGCCTTCCTCCAGAGGCTGATGATTCACACCAGGGGGTGGGCCAGGCGGTTGGCTCCGCCCACCAAGGAGATCACAGCTCTGGAGGCGGGAGAAACCAGGCGGTTGAGCCCAGGCAGGGCAAGAGTGAAGTCTAGCTGAGGGCTAGAAAAGAGTAAACAACTAAGTGAAAGTGAAGGAAAGAGAAGTAGTAAAGGAGGAAAGCAAGAGTGGTGACAGAGAGAGAAAAGCCTGAAGTAGTCCAGCTGAGTGCAGGACAGGTCAGCAAGGTCAGCAACGGCGGTGACTGTCTGGAGGGGGACCGTTTGGAAGTTCCTGGAAGGACCCCGTAGGCTGTGTGCCCGGTGGTCTGGAGCAGTGTTCCGAAGGACAGTTAGCACCAGGGCAGGGGCCTCTCGGACCCCGGCAAGGCTTGGAGTCGCCGTAAATTGCCGAATCCGTCAGTGAAGGGGACGTAGATCCCTCAACAACCAAGACCCGAGTGAAGGCAACAGCCCAATCTGTACAACAGAGACACCGCCACCGCCAGGGCACCAGTTTCTGAGGGCCAGCGCCTGCGGGCAAAGAGTAGAGCTCCTCCGGCCCAGCTTGAAGCCGGGGAGCGGGTTACCGGTGGGGACCCATCGCAACCAACAAGTACAAAAGGTGCAAGGAAGAGGGACATCACCGTCACCTACTGGGAGAGCAATTGCAGCCGTCCGTGGGACCGTCCTACCAGCCGTTTGGTTTACCGTACAAACTGTGTTTCAGGCTGAGTGAGTACCACAGTGCCGCAAGGCACAGCGCTGCCCCCGCGTCCCTGCGCCCACCAGGCCCTGCACCTCCCAAGCCGTCACCGGGCCCCGGGATCACCAACCCCTACCCACGGAGGGGCAACACAACACCTGGCTGCTCCGCATCACCATCCCCGGGATCCCCACACCGAGCAGCGGTGGTGAAATCACCACAACCGTGGGTGGCGTCACGGACTATAAACAATCCCCACACCCAACAAACCCCTTTCACTCACGGGCGAGGAGTGCCGCTCGAGAACCCCCGGGATCCGGCCTACAGCCCGAGCCACCACTGAGCAGCGGCCGCCGGACCCGAGCAGAAGGGGGTGAGCGTAGTGTGCTGACACCCTCCTCCCCGCCCGCGACACTGTCAGAGACTTTGCCCGAGTGCACAGCTGAGGCTTGCGTATGACTACTACGATTCTCTCATCGGTATCACCCAGCATGGCACACAATCTCCTGACAGCAGCCCCGCAGCTGCATGGAAATACATGCAGCCAACCCGCTCCTGTAAGGACAGTGTTTACCATGCCGGATGATACTGATGCGAGACTCGCACAGTGACAGTCAAAGTTCAATCGAGTCCATGCTCATGGACTCAGGTGAACCCTGACGTTATCGCAAACACGGCCGAAAACAGCCGAAGACTGCCGAGTGACGAACAGTGAACCTCCGGAAGTTCATAATCGGACCCAGAAGCAGAAACGGCCAGGAGACAGCAGCTGAGTAGATCTGCAGGACACGTCATGGGACCGGTAGGTATAATCATAATCTTTTTTAGTAATGTGCTTTTTCTTATAGCCCCTGGACCCGAACTGGACCCAAACTGTAACACGAGCTTCCCAGCAAAACTCGTGTTCGGGACCTTGTGCACGAACACTATGTGTTCGGTATGGACCCCGAACTTTACAGTTCGGGTTTGCCCATCACTACTCATTAAGCCCGATATAGGCATTTAGCCTCCACTCGAGGAGCCCCTGGTTTGTGTGTACATGGTTGGTGGGCAGTAGGAGGAGAAAAATGTAGAAAATTGGTGAAACCAAAGAGGATAATGACAAAATCTGAAACAAAAATCTTTTAAAACTATTGCTGAGGTTAAGTCATGATCAAATGGTTACATACAGCAGAGAGACTGAGGGAAGTCCAAGGTTTAAGAAATCCAGAAGAGGAAACAGTAGAATTAACAGGAAAAAGCTGGGTCAATAACATCCATCAATCCATGCACTAGTGTAGTGTAGGGTATAAAATACATGGCAAAAAGACTTAGTGAAGATTTAAAGGGAACCAATCAGGATTTTCGTATATAACCTAAAGCCAGTGCTATACTGACACTATCAGGCTGATTATCTACATACCATTAGTGGTCAGCTCGGATGTTTAAGCTTTCAAATCCAAGAAAGCAAACTTTAAAAAATCGTCAGCTTCTTGAGTGACAGTTGCAATGGAGCAGGTAATATATGGGTGGGTATTCATATAGATTCCCGCCCCCCTGCCTGTTGTTCCTCCCTCTCTCTGTTCTCTATGCTAATTTTACTATTCATCTTTTTTGTCACTATGATGGCATTGGAGTTGGCGCTTGCACATAGTGCTTATCTCCCGCACCATCTTTGTGAAGATCCTGGTGTCCTGGGGCGGCACAGTGTGCTGGTGTAATGGGGCGGCCCGGTGTCCTCTTCTGCAGCTAATCACTATGATCAGCTGTTCTCCACCCCTGTTGTGACCCAGCATGCTCCCGCAGTCACAACGAGAGCTGAAGAAGCGAGGGCGCATGCGCCGCCCTCTCAGCCGCAAGACTAGAATAACGGGGTAACACGATCTTTACAAAGATGGCACCAGAGATAAGCGCTATGTGCAGGCGCCGACTCCAACGCATCTTAGTGACAAAAAACATGAATATTAACATAAGCATAGAGAACAGAGAGAGATGACCAACAGGCAGGGGGTGGGAATCCATATGAATACTCACCCATATATTATCTGCTCTGTTGCGACTGCCACTCAAAAAACTGACTATTTTTTAAAGTTTACTTTCTTGGATTTGAAAGCCTAAACATCCAAGCTGACCACTAATGGTATGCAGCCTGAGAGTGCCAGTATAGCACTGGCTTTAGCTTATATACGAAAATCCTGATAATTGGTTCCCTTTAAATACGGTGCTGTGTACACTTATTAACTGATGGACAACCTCAGTGATTAGCCACCGAGCTAGAGCAGTAACACTGGTAACCACCTTGATGATAATAAACTTATTGGCGAGGTGGAACACATGCCGCCCAGCAGGATAGGACTGCATTTGATTAGGGGCAATATCAGTAGTGTTTGATGGATAGCTTGCCAACGGCGCCATCTACAGGAAGGAAGTAATAGTACCTGACAATAGTAGAGACATGTGCACGGACAGGTTAATATACTACATTATGTTGCGGCAGACAGAATATTAAAATTCTAGTCTACAAATTTGAACATTTTTCTTTATCTGACTTTTGATTGGTTGCCTTCAACAAATTTTGGGCGTCTGAATTCAGTGGTGAAATCAGATTCTTTCTATCATGTCACATTTATTAGATATGCAGTAATTATAATTATCAAAGACAATAATGACACACTGACGAAATTAGGCATTTCTCTCACATAGGCAAAATAACGCTTATACACGAAATTATATGTTACATATGATGACTAAATTATAAACTGTAACAAACTAAACAGTACCACAAACATATTAATACAAGTATTTACTAAGAAAAAAGAAAGAAAATAAGAATAAAGCACAAGCGATTTATTCTTACCGGTCACCGTACGGCTGTAACTCTGCTTCCAGGCCGCTCATGCTACTTCCGGGGTCACATATTATCATCAAGCATATGTACTGCTTCCCCCACCCACCAGCAGTCCTGGCGTCTGGTTGCAATCAGACAGAGCCCCACAGTCAGTGTGACAGCGTGTCTGACTGCAACCAATTAGAGGCACTGTGTCTGAATCTAGATTGATGTAAAAATAAATAAATAAAAAAATTGGCATGGAGCCCCTCTGTATTATGATACCCAGCACAGATAAAGCATACGGCTAAATACGGCCTGCACCCCCCCCCTCAATTTTGATACCCAGCCATGATAAAGCCGACAGCTGGGAGCTGGTATTCTCAGGCTGGGGAGGCCCATGCTTACAGTATTTAGCCCCCAGCCTAAAAATATTAGCCTGCATCTATTAGATGCAACAATCCCGGGAACTTTACCAGGCTTTTCTCAATTGCCCTGGTGCGGTGCCAGTCGGGGTAATAAGGGTTAATAACAGCTCACAGCTGCCGCTAAGCCCTGGATTAATACAGTAATGGGAGGCGTCTATGAGACCCCCCATTACTAATCTGTAAGTGAAAAGAAATAAACACAAAAAGTGTGGCAGTGCGCGGCCATAGAACATGACCGCCTGCTGTGAGCTTCAGGCAGATACATAACTGCGCGATGAGCAGTGACGTCACTCAGGTTACTTGCGGTCACAGCTGGATGTTCCAATAGTCGTCCACCTGTTACTGCAGGTAATCTGAGTGACGTCACTGCTCTGCAAGGCTCATTCCCTGCCTAAAGCTCACAGTGGGCGGTCATGCCTTTGAAATAAATATGAGGCTGCTGTAAAGCATTCAGAGGAGTTTGTACCGTTTTTGGCTATTTCAGTGACAGAACTGTTTATCTGAATTGCTGGTCACTGAATATGTTGGCCGTTGTCCTCTGTGAACACATTATTGTGAAAGGCTCTCTGTTTTAAGCAAAGTATTGCATACTGGAGGACCCTTCAATTTGAATTGTGTATTTGGACAATTGTCCTTCTCTTTACATGCTGCTGTGATACTTTGTATTTCCCTCCCCTTCCCCCTCTTCCCTCACCCTGTAATCTTCTTAGGGATTGTGAGTATAGGTAGGGTCAGCCAACGTGGAACGGGGGCTTCACTAAAAATTAGGGCGAACCTCCTCCGTGGTTAGGTACACTCAAATTGGGGTGTGGCTACACTAGGTTATTTCTAGGCCTGAGAGATGGGTATACTTCTATTTATTCATTAGCCAGTGTTGGCATTTATTTATGCACCTTGTTTTTGTGTCTTAATGTTTTTTAGTAATCTAATAAAATTTTTATTTTTTTATGGGAATTGTTTTTTTTAACCTGGTTGGACCCATCGGTCCCGCGTATCTGTGAGTTTGCCTATCACTAGTTATCAGGACTATTTTTTTTATTTTTTTTCTATGCATTGGGGAGCTGGCTTTCAATCGTCTTGATATTGGCATGTCAACAGAGCAGAGTGAAAGAGAAACAGTGCCTTTGTGATTTCATCGAAAACTGCAGATTTGCCAGCAGGAGCAATGTGTGACCACTCTGAGCCAGCAGAGATTAGTAAAGACACAACACGCAGGTATGGTGTAACATCGCTTAACGTGTAACCCACTTAACGAGAATTTCGCTTAACATGCAAAGCTTCCTGTAAATTTGTAACTCGGTTTACGAGAAAGCCTTGCTGTGCGAGCAAAATCCTCACCGCACACACTTCCGGTTCCATACATCCACCGCGCTCTGACCCACTCTTGCAGTCCACACAAACACACACAAGCACGAACAAAACACACACAAACACACACAAACACACACGCACGCACACACATACAGTATTAGGCTCACCTTACCTTCCGTTCCATCGCCGGCCTCCTGGTTCTTGTAGTCCGCCGGTGCATCGCGACGAGGGAGGAATCCTCGCGGCGAACTACAAAACCCAGGAGGCCGGTGATGGAATGAAAGGTAAGGTGAGCATAATATGTGTACCTTCCGTTCCATCGCCGGCCTCCTGGGTTCTGTAGTTCGCCGCTCCAGGATGTGTATCGGTAACCATCAGCAACGAGGCAGGAACTTCTGCTGTCAGACGCTACTCAAAGGCAACGCGCTGACCAATCAGAGGCTCCTGCCTTTGCGGTCAGCGCTCTGGGTGCGGAAGTTCCTCCCTCGTCGTCATGGTTACCTGATACACAGCCCGTGCTAGAGAACAGCAAGTCCCAGCAGGCCGGCGATGGAATGGAAGGTAAGGTGAGCAGTTCCATTGCCAACCTCCTGGGTCCTGTAGTTCGCCACTCCACTACAGGCTGTGTATTAATTGGCAACCATAGCAATGAAGCAGGAACTTCCTGTCACTGCTACTCAAAGGCAGCGTGCTGGCCAATCAAAGACAAGCGTCTCCTGCCTTTGACGTCAGCGCTCTGGCAGCGGAAGTTCCTCCCTCGTCGTTATGGTAACTCGATACACAGCCCATACCGGAGAACAGCAAGTCCCAGGAGACTGGCGATAGAACGGAAGGTAAGGTGAGCATAATATGTGCATGCTTGTGTGTTTGTGTGTGTTTGTGTGAGTTTGTGTGTGTGTTTGTATGTGTTTGTGTGTGTTTGTGCATGTGTGGAATGGCACAATAGGGGACCAGGATGGGACATTTAGCAAGTTGTGGAACGAATTGTCTGCATTGTAATGATTTCTTATGGGAAATCTTGCTTTGCTGAACGAGTAACTTGGTTAACAAGCACACTCCCAGAACGGATTGTTCTCGTTAACCAAGGTTCCACTGTAGTTAGAAAATAATAAAATAGTCCTGGATAACCCCTTTAATTTCACAACGCTTTACAGAAATTATCATCACTGTCCACTTTGGGGCTCGCAATTAGAGATGAGCGGACCCATTGAAGTATAAGTTCTGCAAGTTTAGCCAGACTTTAGGTAAAGTTCGTTTTGGGACCTGGACTTGACCTTTTACTCATTGGACCTCACTGATTGGGACTTTGGTTCTCCACCCACATACAGCCAGCCATAAAAAGAACACTTCCGGGGGAGGAAGGGCAGAGTCTATTCACTTTTTTTTGTACATGCCACATCCAATCACCCTGTTGTTACTTCCATTGCGAGCCATTCAAACATTACAAACAGCTCGCACTGTACACTGAGTGTATGTAATGGGGTCAACAAGTCCGACTGTATCCCTTCTGTAGAAATGGCTTTGAATACTGTTCCAGCAATTGCCCACAAGGGGGCAGCGTCGTACTGTACAACGACAAACACAGAGCTGGGAAATTCCCCACAGGAGCTGGTGTGTGAAAAACCAGAAGAGAAGACGCGGGAAGGTGGTGTTCAGCTCCGGAGCTCAGTGAGGAGAGTCCTGCGTGTGGTCTCCCTGAAGAGAGGGCTCGTTTTGCCGCAAAAGTCAGGAAGAAATCACCCGGTGAAAGCAGTTTCTGTCACTCCCAGTCTGCAGAACTTTGTTTTCCTCAGGGAGTTAACCGGACTACCGAGCACCGCCATCTGAGTGTAATTGCAGGGACTGTGACCTGCCTTCTTCTGCCCGGCGTGCTCCGGGACCAAAAGACTACTTATAATCCGTCACCAGCTGGGGAAGATAAAAGAAAAGAAAAGACCGAGGAGCTTCATCTCTCCAGCGCTGCACCGGGACCTATCACCGCGAGACCCCAGGCCTGCGACGTGGGAGCGACATCTTCTTTCGGGATAGACTGGTACGTGTTTGTAGGGAAAGTTAGGGAAAGTTGCCGCCATTTTTTGTTGTTGTTTTTTTCTTGCTGCATACCCGGAAGGAGTGAAAGTCCAGGGGCTTCCTATACCCATGTGTGCAGATAGCTCAGTTGATTGTATTATAAACATGTTTCCTAGTAAAGAAATGTTACTACCGGTAAAATCTGAGTATGGGGATTTTGTTGGAATAGAGCATACACACACACCCGCGGCCCTCCCATCGGTCGCTTCATGTGGCGTAGTCGGCAGGATGTGTGACCAACAAAATCATCCCCCGGTAGTAACTTATAACCAGACAGCTCCCCCGCCGTCTATTGTCAATCAGGTGAGGAAGTTTGACGGACGGAACTATCCTGTAACGGAATGGACTGAACAACTTAAGATAGTGGGGGAAATGTATAACACTGACCCTAAGACCTTAGCAGAAATGGCCATGCTAACACTAGAAGGGGAAGCGTGGACGACAGTCAGGCTGGAGACGGTTAGGGGCCAGCGTACGTTGGATGACTTAGTGCGGGTGCTGGAGAACACCTATGGACCGACCACATATGCGGGAACATTGCGCTATATGTTTTTCCGGCGGACGCAACTCGAGTCGGAGGACATCCCTCAATATGCCAATGCCCTTCAAGTGCTACTAGAACAAGCCTGTAGAAAAGAAGAACAGATAGCTAGTACGGGTACCCGTGACCTGGTGTTGAGAGATCAGTTTGTGACCGGATTGAGAGACCCGTACCTTAACCGCTCATTGCAAGATCTACTCCGGATAAATCCGGCCTTTACGTTCGCTGAGGCCAAACAAGAAGCTATAGAACGTTCAAGGGGGCCTGTCGTGGAGACACAGACATATACCGCGGCTTGCAGGTCCATATCTGATATCGGGACGCCGAACAGCAACACGGAGGAACTGAAACAGATGGTGGCAGAGTTGCAGAAACAGGTGTTACAGCTCACCTTAGATCAACAGGCGGGCCGGCAAGCGAGACAACAACCCAGCCGGCCGATGGGAAGATGCTGGACATGCGGCGATCCCCGCCATAGAGCCAACCGTTGCCCTCAGAACTTTCAAGCTCCTCCACAGTCCGATCTACCAGAACCAGCAAGTCAGGTCCCACAACAGAGGCCGCCTTTAAACTAGACGCCCCTGTCAAAGAGGCTCACTCGACAGGGGATGCCAAAGAGAGGGGTGTAGGAAAACAGAGCCAGCCACGGAACAAACTTGCATCAAATAGCCCCACCCTAGAAGTATTACTGGAAGGGATCGCCGTACAAGGGTTAATGGATACTGGGTCTCAGGTATCCACTATCTCCGAGCAGTTCTACGAAGAATGTCTAAAACCGCGAGTTGCCTATGACCCTGATACCGCCATCAAGATCAAAGCAGCCAATAATCTACCCATTCCGGTGTCGGGAGTTGCCTGGATGAACACCGAAATCTGTGGCCAAGATCTCGGGAAGAGAGGGATAATTGTGGTCAGGGAAGGCTTTGAACCAGAAACGCCCATGATTATTGGGATGAACATCTTGAAGGACCTGAATCTGGTGCTGTTTACCAAGAAGGGGCCCAAGTACTGGCAAGGAGTGACCGCACATAAGGCCACCCGCCGTGCCTTTCAACAAGTGGTCCGGACCTGCAACCTCCAGCGAATGACCGAAGAACAGCTGCCGCTGGCCACGGTCACCGTACCCCGCCATACTAGGATCACCTTACCAGCTGGAAAAGAGACAGTTATCTCACTACCCCTTGGCACCATGAGACAGTTTGAAGGCGTGGAGGTGCTGATTGAGCCGCGCTCCCCGAGGGAGGGGAAGCTGAACCCACTAGTCGCTCGAACTCTAGCAGTAGTGAGAAAGGGAAGAATTCCTGTCAGGCTGGGCAACACGGCTAATGTGAGCGTTGACCTAGAAGCCGGGACACAGCTCGGCCGAGTCTACGCTCTAACCGAAGAGGTGACCCCTATGAGCCCCCTCCAGTTTGTACCGTCTACAGAGGGAGATTGGACAGTGACGGTCTCTACCATGGCCGCTGTCGCGGGTGACACCAACGTGGGGCGAGAACTCCGAGAGAAGTGTCAGTTGGACGTATCCCAATACTCCAAACGGGAGGTGTCTCAGGTGGAAGAGCTACTCCAAGAGCATCAGGCGTCCTTTGCCCGGCACGACACCGATTTTGGGTGCACCACCAGTATCAAACACGAGATCCCCACCGGTGACACTGCTCCTATCCGTGAAAGGTACCGCCAAATTCCTCCCCAGCAATACCAAGAAGTGAAAAATCTCCTGAATTCCATGCTACACGCGGGAGTGGTACGGGAAAGCCAGAGCCCCTGGGCGGCGCCGGTAGTGTTAGTCAAGAAGAAGGACGGATCCCTGAGATTCTGTGTGGACTACCGCCGCTTGAATGCTTGCACCATCCGGGACTCGTACCCTCTGCCAAGGATCGAAGAATCCCTGACAGCCCTGAAGAAAGCCAAATACTTCTCCTCGTTGGATCTGGCCAGCGGATATTGGCAGGTACCTATGCATGAGAAAGATAGAGAGAAGACTGCTTTCATCTTACCCATGGGCCTGTACGAGTTTGACCGGATGCCCTTTGGTCTGAACAACGCGCCGGGGACTTTCCAGCGGCTGATGGAGCGCTGCTTGGGAGACTTCAACTTCGACTTCACCCTCATCTATCTGGACGACATTGTAGTCTATTCGGCCACATTTGAAGAACACCTGCAGCAGCTGGGCCGTGTGTTCAGTAGGTTGAGGGAACATGGCCTGAAGTTGAAACCCAACAAGTGCCGTCTTCTGCAGCCCGAGATCAATTACCTGGGTCACCGGATCTCAGCCGAAGGCGTCCAGCCATCTTCAGAGAAGATAGCCGCCGTACGGGATTGGCCGCAGCCCACAAACGTCAAGGAGGTCAGGGCTTTCCTGGGGTTGGCCGGCTACTACCGCCGGTTCGTCAAAAACTTCGCCCGGCTTGCTGCACCCTTGCAGGATCTGCTTCGAGGGACCACCAACAGCCCCAGAGGACGACTCATCCGCTGGGGACCCAGCCAGGAAGACTCCTTCCAAGCCCTAAAGGGTGCCTTAACGTCTCCCCCCATCCTGGCATATGCGGACTACAACCTGCCCTTCCAACTACACACCGATGCCAGTTTACAGGGTCTAGGGGCAGTACTTTCACAGGTCCAAGACGGCAAGGAACGGGTCATAGCCTATGCCAGTCGGTCCCTACATGAGGGCGAGAAGAACCCCACCAATTATAGCTCGTTCCGGCTGGAGCTGTTGGCCCTAACGTGGGCTATGGCGGAGAAATTTGCAGGGTATCTCACGGGGACCGAAGTACTAGTCCTGACCGATAACAACCCGTTGGCCCATCTAGAAAATGCGAAGCTCGGAGTCATGGAGCAGCGTTGGATGGCTCGGCTCTCCAAGTTCAATTACAAGATCAAGTATCGGGCTGGCGCTGAGAACCAAAATGCGGACAGCCTGTCTAGAGTGTCATACCCCTTACTCAACCGAGACCGGGATGAAGAATTAGAAGGGGACGAGACACCTGACTTTGCAAAGCTCGCCCAACAGATGGTGGATCACCGCCAGCTCGTTGTGGGCGAAGCTGGAACTCCGGTGGGAGTCGCCTTGCCACCCCAGGAGTGGTGCAGGATTCAGGACCAGAACCCCGATTGGGCTCTACTCAAACAATGGGTGAAACGGCAGCAGAAGCCTCCCGCCGATATACGGGCGCGACTGTCTACCGGGACCTTGACCCTGCTCAGCCAGTGGGACCGGCTGATTCTGAGAGAAGGAGTGCTATACTGGAAGGTTCTCTTGTCACACATGCTGGAAGAATGCGCACAAGTTGTAGTGCCTGAACAATTGGCCCGTGAGATGGTGGTCCAGGCCCACAAAAGGAATGGACACTTCGGAATGGACAAGACTTTTCGGTGGGTTCAACAGTCCATCTATTGTCCGGGGCTCCGCAAGCTGGTTGAAGACGTCTGCCAGACCTGTCGCACCTGTGAACTACACAAGTCCTCTGAGCAGCGTGCACCTGTTCAGACAATTAAAACATCCAGACCCCTTGAGCTGTTGATGGTGGATTATCTGCTGGTTGGGACGGCGAGCAGTGGCTATCAGTATTGTTTAGTCATGGTGGATCACTTCACAAAATTCGCTGTCGCTGTCGCTACCAAAGACCAGACGGCTGAATCGGCTGCTCGGGCCATCTGTCGACAGTTCATCCATGTCTACGGGTGCCCGGAGAGGTTGCACTCCGACCAGGGGGCTTGTTTCGAGGGCCGAGTCATCGAAGAGCTGCACCAGATGTATGGGATCCAGAAGTCGAGGACCACTCCTTATCACCCACAAGGGAACGGTGCATGTGAACGCTTCAACCGGACACTACTCCAGCTGATCCGCACCTTGGCCGATGATAAGAAAGACCAATGGCCTCAATTCCTTCCTGATTTAGTATGGGCCTATAACAACCAGGTCCACTCTGTGACTGGCTACACTCCACACACCCTTCTCTTTGGTCGCCCCGGAAAAGGGGTCCATGACCTGAACCTATTTCGCCCTGGAGTTGACGTCTGCCATAACTACCCCTCCTGGCTAAATGCTCACCGACAGAAGATGGAGACGGTACACCGACTGGTGAGCAAACAAATCCGGGGCCAGATACATGCTGATCCACTCCCCGTGCAAGAGCAACCCTTGAAGTTGGGACAGCCAGTCCTGCTCCGTATCAAGAAGCCCCAAGGGAAACTTCGAGCCAAGTGGGAGACTGAGGTTTACCGGGTAATCGAACGCCCCTACCCCAACGGGCATGTATACCGAGTGCGGGGTGAAGACAATCACAGCATCCGCACTGTGCACCGAAATATGTTGCGGCCCTGCCGATCCCAGCCTGACTCCCCTACCACAGTACCCGGAGGGGATGACACTACCAACACGACTGACGACACGGACGTTTCCCGGCACAGTGATCACCTTGACTCTGAGATCAGTGACCTCCCTACACAACCCAGTTCTTTCCCCGGGGTGCTGACTGGAGTGGGGCGTAGAGACAGTGACAGGGAGGGGAACAACCGACCCTTGAGGCGCACTGACCGCACCACTGCTGGGATCCCGCCCGGGCGGTCTTACAGGGACCAGTACGTATGGCCCACTTCTCAACCAACCCCTGTAACGTCTGCAGTCATCGCTGCCTGGGAACCGACGGTAGTTGACAGGGACTGCCAACCTTTAAGTGGGGGGGTATGTAATGGGGTCAACAAGTCCGACTGTATCCCTTCTGTAGAAATGGCTTTGAATACTGTTCCAGCAATTGCCCACAAGGGGGCAGCGTCGTACTGTACAACGACAAACACAGAGCTGGGAAATTCCCCACAGGAGCTGGTGTGTGAAAAACCAGAAGAGAAGACGCGGGAAGGTGGTGTTCAGCTCCGGAGCTCAGTGAGGAGAGTCCTGCGTGTGGTCTCCCTGAAGAGAGGGCTCGTTTTGCCGCAAAAGTCAGGAAGAAATCACCCGGTGAAAGCAGTTTCTGTCACTCCCAGTCTGCAGAACTTTGTTTTCCTCAGGGAGTTAACCGGACTACCGAGCACCGCCATCTGAGTGTAATTGCAGGGACTGTGACCTGCCTTCTTCTGCCCGGCGTGCTCCGGGACCAAAAGACTACTTATAATCCGTCACCAGCTGGGGAAGATAAAAGAAAAGAAAAGACCGAGGAGCTTCATCTCTCCAGCGCTGCACCGGGACCTATCACCACGAGACCCCAGGCCTGCGACGTGGGAGCGACATCTTCTTTCGGGATAGACTGGTACGTGTTTGTAGGGAAAGTTAGGGAAAGTTGCCGCCATTTTTTGTTGTTGTTTTTTTCTTGCTGCATACCCGGAAGGAGTGAAAGTCCAGGGGCTTCCTATACCCATGTGTGCAGATAGCTCAGTTGATTGTATTATAAACATGTTTCCTAGTAAAGAAATGTTACTACCGGTAAAATCTGAGTATGGGGATTTTGTTGGAATAGAGCATACACACACACCCGCGGCCCTCCCATCGGTCGCTTCATGTACCCGAGCAAAGCCATGCTTGTTCAAGTAGTTTGCATGCACAAAGCACCCGAACTCCGAACTCGAACACTGATTTCTTTTATAAAGTCTGTGTTTGGTATGAACAGCAAACTTTACTGTTTGGGTCCGCTCATCTCACAACTAAATTCTCTACCACTATGTCTTTGGAGCGTGGGAAGAAATTGAAGTAACCGGAAGAAACCCACCCAAACACGGGGAGAACATACCAAATCTACAGGCCACCAGAGCTGCAAATCAACAGTGTTAACAGTGCTGCCCACTTCACTTTCTTTAGTAAATTGTATTTAATTTTCAAACCTCTGAATTGTATTTCAATTTAAAAACTATATTAATCTTTCTAAAGTATTTTGTTCCTTTATTGATTCTATGTATTAAATATATTTTATTGCAATTGAATTTGCAGATACGTATTATTAAAAGCGAAAAATATTGAGTCTCGTAAAGTGGATGACTGCCACAAATGTCATCTGGTTTAGCCGTTTATTAATTGCAGGCACAGTCTGCTTGGAGAAGTGCGACGATAGACAGATCATAGCACACTCACAGCCTGTGCACTGAAACCTGTAGATTGTGAGTGACAGTGTAATTATCAGTTAGCAACACAAGAACAGTGCAAATAAAATTCCACCTCCCTCGCTGAGTTTTACGGACAAAATGTTCTAAACAGGTTAAAACAAACCATTCAATGCGGCAAGGCTACAGATATTAAAATTCCTTTTTGAACAAATGCTTCTGTATGGTTCACAATAAAGTCTATCCACTGACAAATATCACTAAGACCTTGTGTAAAATGTCATGTTAATTACTAGATAATAAAAGGAAAAACTTTATATAACCAAATCTTATTTTCCTATATGATTTTGGTTGCTTCATAACAAAAGACATTTTCCAGATGCAAACATTGCTCACCTAACCTCTAACTAGACAATGTTGGGGGAAGGCAAAACTATTGTTTGATTTCAAATGCTAAGGAATGCTAAGGCTCCACTTCATCAAAGCAATTTTGCCAGAATTCAGGTGTAAATTGCTTTGAAAAGTAATTGCATAAACAGTTTGCAACTTTTCATATTTGCATTCAAGTTTCTCCCAACTATGCGAAAATGGCCAAAGTTGGGAAAGGGCTTGAGCATAGCGGTGGTGTGACACTAGAGGACATCTTATTCATGACAAGTTCTGGAATTTCTTACCCCAGAAACCTTACTCTAGTAATGGACTGGAGTAAGGTTTATAGTATGGAGCATAGAGGCACATGCCATTCGTCATATGTACTGGACTCATTAAAGGGATTCTATCACCAGATTTCTGCATTGTTACCTGAAGATGGCATACTGCAAGTGTTAAAATAGAGACTTCAGCTCTTTCTTATCTCACAGTATATTTTGTTTATCTGCAATCTTAGCTTAAGCCTGTTATCTTTATCATTAGTGGGTCTCAGCTGCACTGAGCTCTAGTCTGACTCCACCACCTTCTGTGATTAGCAGCTTCTGTCTCTGGAAATTGTGGGGAGGGGCAGCTCTACCAGCTCTGCTACATGCAAAATCTAAAATCTTTCACTGTGTCAGAATGGCTGCAGCCACTAATCTAAAGGCCGCTTTACACACTGCGATATCGGTACCGATATCGCTAGCGTGGGTACCCGCCCCCATCTGTTGTGCGACACGGGCAAATCGCTGCTAGTGCCGCACAACATCGCCCAGACCTGTCACACATACTTACCTGCCCGGCGACATCGCTGTGACCGGCGAACTGCCTCCTTTTAAGGGGGCAGTTCGTTTAGCTTTACAGCGACGTCACAGCAGCATCACTGAACCACCGCCCAATAGAAGCGGAGGGGCGGAGATGAGCGGGACGTAACATCCCGCCCACCTCCTTCCTTTGCATTGCAGCCGGAAGGCAGGTAAGGAGAGCTTCCTCGTTCCTGCGGCGTCACACGGAGCGATGTGTGCTTCCGCAGGAATGAGGAACAACTTTGTTACTGCTGCAGTAACGATATTTGAGAATGGGCCCCCATGTCACCGATGAGCGATTTTGCACATTTTTGCGACGATGCAAAATTGCTCATAGGTGTCACACTCAACAGCATCGCTAATGCGGCCGGATGTGCGTCACAAATTCCGTGACCCCAACGACTTCGCATTAGCGATATCGTAGCATGTAAAGCCCCCTTTAGTGAAACATTAACTCAGGATCTCTTTGCCTTCATCATGCTGCTCTTAGATGAGGTAGCAAACACTTGCTAACAGACTCCCAAGGATGTCACTGTGGCTCGATTCTTGCTCCTCCTCATTGTTCAGTTGGAGGGTAACGGGGGCCAGTGTTCCCGATTATGGAAGATAAAGGCCGTTCAATTTCCCAGAAAGTAAAAGATTGTAAAGAGAAAAAAAATAAGGGGAAATGGAAACAAGAGAAGGAAATAAAATGTTAACTAACTTTTATTAAATTATATTCTAATATTGCATTTAACCCTTCACCACTCAGTGATTTTCCGTTTTTGGTTTTAGTGTTTTCCTCCTTTACTTCCAAGAGCCATAACTATTTTATTTGTCTGTCAATATAGCCATATGAGGGTTTGTTTTTTCTGCGGGACAAGTTGTATTTTTTAATGACACCATACCGTATATTCTGACACATATTGTACTGGAAAATAGTAAAAAAAATCCAAGTGCTGTGGAATTTTTTTTTTAATTTACCATGTGTAATATATATATATATTTTTTTTCAAGTTGTAAAAAAAGAATAGCGCTTTTGGCATCATTTTCTGAGTCCCGTATTGTTCTCATTTTTCAGGATCTGGGGCTTATTTTTTGTGTCCTAAGCTGACATTTTTAATTATACCCTTTTGGTGAAGATGTAATGTTTTGTTTGACTCTTATTGCAATTTATTTCAATCTTGTGGCAAAAAAAATAAATTCTCGTTACGCCTTTTACCAATCAGATAAATGTATTTAATATTTTGAGACAGTGTGTATTTCTGAACTCAACGATACAAGTGTATTTTTTTTTTATTGTTTTATTTTCAATGGCGCAAAAGGGGGGTGATTTGAACTTTGTGCTTTTTTTTTACTTTTTCATATTTTTTTTTTTTAATTTTTTTACTTTTTTTCTTTTTTTCTTGTCCCTTTAGGGGACTTGAAGCAGCGATCATCTGTACAGAGCAGGGCATGAGCACCACTCTGCAAACCACAAATGCTATCTTCACATGAACCCTGCCACTCATCCAATGTTCCCAAAAACTACATAATAAAAAACACAGTGGTTATCAGCATACCCCTAGCTATCATGACAATTCATCGGCGTTCAATGATCACGTAACGTGGCTGCCGATGAGAGCGGGAAATTACACCCTTCTTCAGAGACTGACAGCGGGATTTAACTAGTTAACAGGCGTGGGTGGATATTCATGTCTGTGAGGCCTAAAACACACTTCCGCAAAAAAAACGTCCGTGTGACACGGTCCGTTTTTCGGGTCCTGTTTTCCGTTTTTTTTGGGGCGTTTCTCCGGTACGTATGGCATCCGTGTGATGGCGTATGCAAGCCGTGTGTACGTGTAAAATGTCCGTGTTTGTGTCTAAAATGCCCGTGTATGTGTACGTGGAATGTCCGTTTGTGTGTTGCACAATGTCGTTGATACATGTCGGCTGACAGCAGACAGAGTTGCGCGATGAGAATAAACTCGGGTGAACTTGACCCGACTTCATTGTCATGCCGCGGCTCTGTCTGTGTGCCGCGTACTGATTAGCGGTCACCTGTGAAGGATTCACCAGTGACCGCTAATCCCCCGAGTGACTGAAGTGAGCAGCCCTCTCTCATACTTACCGCTCCCCGATCACCAGCGCGGCGAGGAACAGCTGTGCAGAGAATACGCGGCAACAATTACTTTGAATATGCTGGCCGCTCATTAATCAATCTCGTATTCCCTGCTTTCCCCACCCACAGACGCCTGTGATTGGTTGCAGTCAGACATGCCCCACACGCTGAGTGACAGCTGTCTCACTGCACCCAATCACAGCAGCCGGTGGGCGTGTCTATACTAAGCAGTAAAATAAATAAATAATTAAAAAAAAAACAAAAAACTGCGTGCGGTCCCCCCCAATTTTAATACCAGCCAGATAAAGCCATACGGCTGAAGGCTGGTATTCTCAGGATGGGGAGCCCCACGTTATGGGGAGCCCCCCAGCCTAACAATATCAGTCAGCAGCCGCCCAGAATTGCCGCATACATTATATGCGACAGTTCTGGGACTGTACCCGGCTCTTCCCGATTTGCCCTGGTGCGTTGGCAAATCGGGGTAATAAGGAGTTTTTAGGGGGGCGTGGCCTGCACGCTGATGGCGACGGCTGCTTGAAGGAGAGCTCTGTGCTGACAGCAGGATAAACCGGCTCTTATCAGCTCACAGATAACAGGATTACCAGCTACAGGAGGTGTGAGTAACCCCAGCCCCCAGCTATGCCTAAGGGGAGACCTAAAAAAACTGGCACTCCAGCCAAACTGACAGACTTCTACCCCCGGGACAGGGATCTCTCCTCACCAAGCAAGATGGCACTGGCTTCCCACTCAGCTTCTTCCCACTCCTCACAAGGAGATACAGGCTGCTTGAGAGGCTGCACAGGCATTCCTCTGACAGAGGAAACAATGCAATCTCTGCTGAAAACGCTGAGGGCTTCCCTGCAGGCTGATCTCAGAGAAATAGTAAGAGAGCTGAAGGAAGAGATCAGGTCTCTGGGAGATCGCACAGAGCATGTAGAAACTAAAATGGCTGAACTTGCAACATCACATAACAATCTGATAGATGCTAACACAGCTTTGGAAAAGGAGGTGGAGGCACTAAAACTTAAAATCAGTGATATAGAGGACAGATCCCGAAGAAATAACCTAAAAATCAGAGGGATTCCCTCATCAGTAGCAGATAAAGACCTCCAGGAATACTTCCACAAGTTTCTGCAGCTTATACTCCCTGGATGGGACACCAGAGACCTGATAGTGGACAGGATTCATAGAGTCCCTAAATCCAAAGGCATAGATCCAGCTCTGCCTAAAGATGTCCTGGCTAGACTTCATTTCTATAAAACAAAAGAAGCTGTGCTGCACACACTGAGGGGAAATCCAGCCCTGCCAGACACTTTCATGGGACTAAAAATCTTCCCAGATCTTTCTGCTGCAACTCTTAATAAAAGAAGAGAATTTGCCCACCTTTCTAAACTCCTTAGAGATCAAGACATCAAGTACAAGTGGGGTTTTCCGGTGAAGATGATAATTTTCAAAGATGGAGGCACTCACATATGTCATACTCCTTCTCAGCTGGGCAAATTGCTGGATGACTGGGGAATAGTCCACCCACCAAACCCTGGTGGGCAGGAGAATCATAGAGGCCCTCCAGACAGGATTAACCCTGAATGGTCAGTAGCTTAGCTGGGACTCCTTCCTGCTTATGGCACCTGCTGTCCCTGCTCCTGTGACACGGGATGTCACGTAGCCCCCCTGATGTTCTCACCTATGGCGAGCGGTTATACACTGGGCACCCTACTCGGGGCAAACCGGTGTTGTTGGAATTTTTTTGTTTTCGTTCCTCTTCTCACAAATGTTCCTTAATTTTTTCTGGAAATTTCTCTCAATTCCTTGCTGGTCTAGCCCCTCTCATCCCTGATGGCGTTCCTAGGAATTCAAACCCCCCTGCAGCTCCAATATGAGAATTAAGATATTGTCTATTAATGTGAACGGACTCAACTCCCCAGCAAAAAGGTCAATGATGTGGAGAGAGGTGAAGGCATCTAACTGTGATATAGCGTGCATTCAGGAGACCCACCTTCTTTCCACAGATAATAAACGGCTACTTCATCCAAGGTTCCAACACACCTTTTTTGCTAATGACTCAAAAAAAAGAGGAGGAGTGGCCATTTTAATAAAGAACTCAGTGGCCTTTAAATTGATAAATGTCAGTTATGGAGCGGATGGAAGATATATTATTTTGTCTTGTTATATCAACAGTGTCCCTTAAGCCAGCTTTACACCTTACAATTAGGTGTGCGATCTCGTATGCGATGTGACACCCCCAGGTCGCATATGCGATTGAATGAGATTGCACGTAGGTCGTTCATTTGCTGTCACACGTGCGTTAGTAGTCTATGTTAAATTGATCAATTTTGTGTGCGATCCTTTAGATCATGTGTTCTGTGACGTATGCATTGGGCACCCTTTTTTTTTATTTATTGACTTGCCAAGCGTGTGTAATGTGTAGGGATGCGTTTTTACTATGTCATCTCTGTCAGCTCTGCTACATGGCCGCTGACAGCAGACACAGACAGCCATGTAGCAGAGCTGAATGGCAGATGACAGCAGACACAGACAGAGCCGCACTGTCAGAATGAACTCGGGTGAACTTCACCCGACTTCATTGTCATGCTGCGGCTCTGTCTGTGCCGCGTCCTGATTAGCGGTCACCAGTGAAGGACTCACCGGTGACCGCTAAACTCCTGAGTAACTGAATTGAGCAGCCCTCTCTCATATACTCACCGATCCCCGATCTCCGGCGCTGCACGGCATTCACACTGCTCCGGCGGCTTTTACTATTTTGAAAAAGCCGGCCGCCCATTAAACAATCTCGTATTCCCTGCTTTCCCCGCCCACCGGCGCCTATGATTGGTTACAGTGAGACACGCCCCCACGCTGAGTGACAGGTGTCACACTGCACCCAATCACAGCAGCCGGTGGGCGTGTCTATACTGTGCAGTGAAATAAATAATTAAATAATTAAAACAAACGGCGTGCGGTCCCCCCAATTTTAAAAGCAGCCAGATAAAGCCATACGGCTGCAGGCTGGTATTCTCAGGATGGGGAGCTCCACGTTATAGGGAGCCCCCCAGCCTAACAATATCAGCCAGCAGCCGCCCAGAATTGCCGCATACATTATATGCGACAGTTCTGGGACTGTACCCGGCTCTTCCCGATTTGCCCTGGTGCGTTGGCAAATCGGGGTAATAAGGAGTTATTGGCAGCCCATAGCTTCCAATAAGTCCTAGATTAATCATGTCAGGCGTCTATGAGACACCTTCCATGATTAATCTGTAAATTACAGTAAATAAACACACACACGCCCGAAAAAATCCTTTATTATAAATAAAAAGCACAAACATATACCCTGGTTCACCATTTTAATCAGCCCCAAAAAGCCCTCCTTGTCCGGCGTACTCCAGGATGGTCCAGCGTCGCTTCCAGCGCTGCTGCATGGAGGTGACCGGAGCTGCAGCAGACACAGCCGCTCCTGTCACCTCCACACAGCTAATGAAGACAGCCGCGCGATCAGCTGAGCTGTCACTGAGGTTACCCGCTGTCACTGGATCCAGCGGTGGATGCAGCGGTGGCCGCGGGTAACCTCAGTGACAGCTCAGCTGATCGCGCTACTCACCGCTGCTCCTCTCACCTCCACGCAGCAACTGAGGTGAGTAGCGCAATCAGCTGAGCTGTCACTGAGGTTACCCGCGGCCACCACTGCATCCACCGCTGGATTCAGTGACAGCGGGTAACCTCAGTGACAGCTCAGCTGATCACGCGGCTGTCTTCATTTGCTGTGTGGAGGTGACCGGAGCGGCTGTGTCTGCTGCAGCTCTGGTCACCTCCATGCAGCAGCGCTGGATGCGACGCTGGACCATCCTGGAGTACGCTGGACATGGAGGGCTTTTTGGGGCTGATTAAAGTGGTTAACCAGGGTATATGTTTGTGTTTTTTATTTATAATAAAGGATTTTTTCGGGCGTGTGTGTGTTTATTTACTGTAATTTACAAATTAATCATGGAAGGTGTCTTATAGACGCCTGACATGATTAATCTAGGACTTATTGGCAGCTATGGGCTGCCAATAACTCCTTATTACCCCGATTTGCCAACGCACCAGGGCAAATCGGGAAGAGCCGGGTACAGTCCCAGAACTGTCGCATCTAATGTATGCGGCAATTCTGGGCGGCTGTTGGCTGATATTGTTAGGCTGGGGGGCTCCCCATAACGTGGAGCTCCCCATCCTGAGAATACCAGCCTTCAGCCGTATGGCTTTATCTGGCTGGTTTTAAAATTGGGGGGGACCGCACGCCGTTTTTTTAAATTATTTAATTATTTATTTCACTGCACAGTATAGACACGCCCACCGGCTGCTGTGATTGGGTGCAGTGTGACACCTGTCACTCAGCGTGGGGGCGTGTCTCACTGTAACCAATCATAGGCGCCGGTGGGCGGGGAAAGCAGGGAATACGAGATTGTTTAATGGGCGGCCAGCTTTTTCAAAACAGTAAAAGCCGCCGGAGTAGTGTGAATGCCGTGCAGAGCCGGGTCGGGGATCGGAGATCGGTGAGTATGAGAGAGGGGGTAAGAGGGATAGACTGACATGGACAGAGAGAGAGGGACAGAGATAGTGACGGACTGACAGAGATTAGTGAATGACAGACATTGTGAGGCGCTTCAGAACGCAGCTTTTCAGCTGCGCTCTGAAGCAGACCTTTTTTAAGCTGCGGTGCAGAGCGCACACCTGAGCACATAGCCTCAGACATCAAAATCGTATGAGGGATGTCACACGTTTCAATTGACTAGGTTCATACAACAAAACGTCCAATGTATGAGGAATAAACGACGTGTATGCGATCACCGTATTTTCGTTCAATCTTGATTGCACGTAGGTGTCACACGCAAATACGTCACGAACGATGCAGGATGTGCGTCACTTACAACTTGACCCTGACGACGGATTGAAAGATTTATTGAAGCGTGTAAAGCGTGTATTATACCTTGGCAACGGTCTACTCCCCAAATTCATCACAATTGACCTTTGCTAGGAAATTTTTCCAAGCATTCAAAGATACTGCCACAGGGGCGGAAATCATCTGTGGAGACTTTAATATACCTGTAATACGCCCCATGGATTGCTCCAACACCAGCATCCCACATGCTAAGGAACTTAAGCATCTCATCAATGAATTCCATTTTCATGACATCTGGAGATATTTGCACGCATCAGAAAGAGACTATACATTCTTCTCTTCCAGGCATCGCTCATACAGTAGAATTGATTTTTTTTTGGTCGACAGCAAATCTATAAGTAATTGTGTGGCAGCTGATATTGGTTTAATTACTTGGACAGATCATGCGCCGATCTCTTTGTCTGTTCAGGGTAGCTTTAATGTTCAAAATTCCCCTAGGTGGAGACTGAATACCAGCTTGCTTGGTAGGCAGAAGGTACATGATGAAGTAGAGTCAGTGTTAACAGAATATTTTAAACTTAATAATAATGGGGAAATTTCTGACGAGACCCTGTGGGCTGCTCATAAAGCAGTAGTCAGAGGGCAGCTCATAAAAATAGCCTCCATCCAAAAAAGGAAAAAAGACGCAGATATTAAATATATATTAACCCGTATTCATCACCTTGAATCCCTGAATAAAGCCAAAGCATCCCCTAACTTGACTAAAGAAATTGTAACCCGTAGATTCCAACTAAGATCCCTACTCCTGCAAAAATACGAACATAATCTTAAAAAAAATAGATCGACATTTTATGCTATGGGGGATAGAGCGGGGTCCTTATTGGCAAGAAGGACGAAAAAACGTGAGATCCAATCTAAAATAGAATTCCTGAGGGACCCAAACGGAACAATCACTAGACATCCCATTGAAATAGCAGAAGCATTTGCGAAATACAATGAGGCCCTGTATAATCTAAAATATGATTCCAATACGTCACAGCCGACTCAAGTGGATATACAGGGTTTCCTAAACACCCTGGATCTTCCCCGGGTCTCAGATGAGCAATTAGAGGAACTTAATCTTCCCTTTACTACACATGAAATCCTAGGTGCCATCAAAATGACTAAGTCTAACTCTGCCCCGGGCCCCGATGGGCTGCCATACGAATATTACAAACAATTTACATCCACTCTGTCCCCCTTTATGTCAAAAACCTTCAATTTTTGGCAAAATAAAAGGTCAATTTCCCCAGACAACTTAGAAGCGATTATTATCACGCTACCCAAGCCAGGGAAACCTGCAGACACCCCGGGTAATTTTAGGCCCATTTCACTCCTAAATTGTGATGTTAAAATTTATGCCAAACTAGTGGCAGATAGACTTCATAAAGTGATCCCGACCTTAATGGCTCCAGACCAAGTTGGGTTTGTGACAGGGAGGCAATCTAAGGATGGCACCAGACGGATGCTTGACTTGATTGGACTGGTGGAGATATCGGGTGAACCCAGTGCATTCCTGTCTCTTGATGCTGAAAAAGCCTTTGACAGGGTGCACTGGGGATACCTGGAGAGAGTTCTAACAAAATTCGGGTTCTTGGGGAAAATCAAGTCATCCATTCTAGCCCTCTACTCTTACCCAAATGCGTCAGTGTTGGCATCGGGGTTTCTGTCATCTAAATTTCAAATAAGTAATGGCACCCGCCAGGGGTGTCCATTGTCTCCCGCTATTTTTGCTTTAGTGGTAGAACCTCTGGCGGAAGCTATACGAAAAAACATAGCCATTTCTGGTATAAGAGTTGGGGAATTTGAACATAAACTTGGTTTATACGCAGACGATGTGATAATTTCCTGTTCTAACCTTGCAGTGTCGATTCCAGCAGTGGTGAACACGTTATCAAACTTTTCTAAAGTGTCGTATTATAAGCTTAATGCGGCAAAGTCTTTGATACTGCCGTTTAATGTACCGGTGGAGGCCAGGAGTGCGCTGGAGGGGGCCTTTCAATTCAAATGGTGCGACAGGGGGATGCCTTATTTGGGTATTACGCTGACACCATCGCAGATGTTAATTAAAGAAAATTTGGAACCTCTGATCCAAAATTTAGAAAAGGAATTGGGAAGGTATGAAAAAATATCATTGTCCTGGATGGCCAGGATACAGTCCTTTTAAAATGGTTTTCTTACCCAAAATATTGTATGTGCTCAGATGCCTTCCCATCAAAATTTCTCACAAAACCCTGATGAAACTTCAATCGTTGACTAACAAATTTGTCTGGGGTAATAAAAGGGCTAGGGTCGCAGGTAAAGTGTTATACCCCCCATATGACTTAGGGGAATTTGGCACCCCAAACATATTGGCATATTATAAAGCCTTACTAATTGAATCACTAAAGGAATGGTGGCGTCCAGGTAATTCACAATAGATGGGCTCAGATTGAAAATTTCCTGTCCCGCCAGAGCTCGGTCAGAAGAATGATGGAAGCAGGATATTTGAGCCGTTCACGGTTCTCCCCGTGTGTTCCCACCATGTCAGCCTCCCTGGAGGTCTGGCGAAATGACTTGATTCATAAGATTCAGATTCCTCTTTCAGAGATTTCCCTCAAGTCGTTGGAATCTCAAATCCCATTTTTGAATCTGGCCAGGTGGGAGGGATCGGGCATTACAGTGCTGGCGGATCTATACTCTGATTTGGGTGTTAGCCCCTTTAATGAAATAGTACGGCAACACCCCTCTTTAAAGGGCTGTTTCTATCAACACATCCAAATTAGTCATTTTCTGGCCTCTAAATTTCCTCTAAAGTCGAATCCTCTGTTACCTACAACAAAGGCTTTGGTATTTAAAAAGATAATTAAATCCAAAGGTATCTCCTCGACATACAAATGGCTCAATAACCCCCCCGAAGAGCAAAAATCTCCCTATATGAATAAATGGGACGTGGAGTTGAGTGTCTCTACCTCTCCTTCAAACTGGCACTCGGCATCAGCAAATATCCAAAAATATTCCAAGTGTATAAATCATCTGGAGCAACTGAAAAAAGTACACCTGCGATGGTATCGGTCCCCAGCCAACTTAGCACAGTTCCTCCCAAATTATTCGCCACATTGTTGGAAGGGCTGCCTCCAAAGGGGTACTCTTGGTCACTGCTGGTGGGCTTGTCCCAAGGTTTTCTCGTTCTGGTTGGAGGTGTTTGGCCTGATGGGTGAGCTGACAGGCAATCCTATTAATCCTAATCCAGGTCTGGCAGTGCTAAACGTGGGTATAGAGGAGTTCTCTTGGGAATCCAGGGGTTTATTAGTTCACATTCTAGTAACTGCCAGATACTGCATAAGTTTGCACTGGAAATCCCCAAAGACGCCTACATTAGTTGAACTATATAACCGAATTAATCTCCAATGCCAATACGAGTTCTGTCTGGCTCACTCCATCCGCGCCAAAAACAAAATACTTCAGATTTGGGACACGTGGCTAAACTCTGTATATGCATCCCCTGTCAGGCATCTGTCTCCAGGGCAAACTGTTGATAATTAAAAATGGGACAAATAGGGTCAAAGAGAGTGTTACGCAGGGAGTTCACCCATACCACATGTCAATATTCAAGGTGTTTAAATCTCTGTTGTTGTTACTGCTCGGGGTACCCCGAAACGCCATCCAATTCCCTCCCTCCCCCCTCCCCCTCCCTGGTTGCTTCCTTGCAACCATCCATGGTTCTCCCCCTCTCCCCCACCTCTCTCTCCCCTCCCTTTTCTTATCTTCCTTTCTTACTCTCTGGTTCTGGTTGTTTGGATCCCTCGTTTTGAGGATTAAAGAGTAAATTGGTAGGCTGACTCTATACGTAGAGAAACCAAGGGAAAAATTGTGAAAACATACCCTGCTGTAACTAAATAAAAGCATAGTGCATATAAACATAGGGTACTTAGTAAACACTGTTTTTGATCAAAAAAAGCATAAAGCTATCCCACCAACGCCAAGGTGTACCCAGTTGGGATAGTACCTACACTCTCTAATATTAAAACCTTACCATGGGTCTAAAATAGGCCTCAATGTGGCTAAGGGCTGAGAGCGACCGGGTCCCAACAGGACACACACAGTCAGGGGGATTCACAGAATGAAATGTCCAGCTCACCAAGAGGGAGGGCCACACCCCATTTGTACTGAATACAAAAAAACTACATAAAAACAAAAAAGTGAGCCGGAGTATGAGATGGAATACATGGAGCTTGTGAGCTCATGTTCACACTGGCCATTAGACAAAGAGAAACCAAGGGAAAAATTGTGAAAACATACCCTGCTGTAACTAAATAAAAGCATAGTGCATATAAACATAGGGTACTTAGTAAACACTGTTTTTGATCAAAAAAAGCATAAAGCTATCCCACCAACGCCAAGGTGTACCCAGTTGGGATAGTACCTACACTCTCTAATATTAAAACCTTACCATGGGTCTAAAATAGGTTTGTTTGTTTTTTTTTGTTTTTATGACTCTATACGTATTGGGTATTGATTAACCTAAAAAAAGTTGCAACTTGCATCAGACATGATTGGTGGTGGTGTGACAGGAAATGTGAATCATAATCAAAGGTGATACTACCACGTGTTACAGCGTTGTCCTCTTTGTGTATTATGATACCTGAATTTCTCCTTTTTGTAATGTAACTTCCTACAATAAAAATTGATTGGATTAAAAAAAAAAAAAAAAAAAGGAGTTTTTGGCAGCCCATAGCTGCCAATAAGTCCTAGATTAATCATGTCAGGCGTCTCTCCGAGATACCTTCCATGATTAATCTGTAAATTACAGTAAATAAACACACACCCCCGAACAATCCTTTATTAGAAAAAAAAACACAAACATATACCCTGGTTCACCACTTTAATAAGCCCGAAAAAGCCCTCTATGTCCGGCGTACTCCAGGATGGTCCAGCGTCGCATCCAGCTCTGCTGCATGAAGGTGACCGGAGCTGCAGAAGACACAGCCGCTCCTGTCACCTCCACGCAGCTAATGAAGTGAATAGCGCGATCAGCTGTATTCAGCGTTGGCCGCGAGTAACCTCAGTGACAGCTCAGCTGATCGCGCTATTCCCTTCATTAGCTGCGTGGAGGTGACAGGAGCGGCGGTGTCTTCTGCAGCTCCCAGAACTGTTGCATATAATGTATGCGGCAATTCTGGGTGGCTGCTGACTGATATTGTTAGGCTGGGGGGCTCCCCATAACGTGGGGCTCCCCATCCTGAGAATACCAGCCTTCAACTGTATGGCTTTATCTGGCTGGTATTAAAATTGGGGGGGACCGCACGGCGGTTATTTTAATTATTTATTTATTTATTTTACTGCACAGTATAGACACGCCCACCGGCTGCTGTGATTGGGTGCAGTGAGACAGCTGTCACTCAGCGTGGGGGGCGTGTCTCACTGCAACCAATCACAGGCGTCTGTGGGTGGGGAAAGCAGGGAATACGAGATTGATTAATGAGCGGCCGGCATATTCAAAGTAATTGTTGCTGCGTATTCTCTGCACAGCTGTTCCTCGCCGTGCTGGTGATCGGGGAGCGGTATGAGCCGGGGGAAGAAAAAAACCGAGCGCCAATGTAAGTATGACTGAGAACAGCAGGAAAAAAGGTAAGTATACTGACTTTAATTTAAAAAAAACAAAAGAAAAGACCGCTAGTGTAAAAATGAAACGTGCTGAACACGGACATACTCCGTGTGCGGTACGTGCCGGCACGGACCCATAGACTAAAACGGGTCCGTGCCTGCTTGCTGCCGGCCAAAAACGGACATGTCATCCGTGTAGAAAAGCGCACACACGTACTTACCACACGGTTACACGTTCCGTTCCGTGTGATTTTACGTGTGTGTGCCATCTACCATTGAATAACATGGCTCTCCGTGTGTACGTGTCTCCGGTACATGCAAATACGTACCGCACATGTACAAATTAAACGGATGTGTGTTGCGGGTCTTAGGGGTACTTTGCACGTTGCGACATCGCTACTGCGATGTTGTCGGGGTCAAATCAAAAGTGACGCACATCAGGCGCCAGTAACGACGTCGCAACGTGTAAAGCCTAGATGCATCGATACACGATCGCAAAAGCGTCGTAAATCGGTGATCTGTGTAGTGTCGGTCATTTCCATAATTTCGCTGCAGCGACAGGTACAATGTTGTTCCTCATTCCTGCGGCAGCACACATCGCTGTGTATGAAGCCGCAGGAGTGAGGAATTTCTCCTTACCTACATCCCATCTGCAATGAGGAAGGAAGGAGGTTGGCGGGATGTTTAGGTCCCGCTCATCTCCGCCCCTCCGCTTCTATTGGCCGCCTGCCGTGTGACGTCGCTGTGACGCTGCATGACCCGCCCCCTTAGGAAGGAGGTGGGTCGCCGGCCGGAGCGACGTCGCAGGTAAGTGCGTGTGAAGCTGCCGTAGCGATAATGTTCGCTACGGCTGCTATCACAAGAGATTGCATCTGCGACGAGGGCGGGGACTATCGCGCTCGGCATCGCTACAATCTGCTAGCGATGTCGCAGCGTGCAAAGTACCCCTTAGAGACACATAACGGCTGATCACATCAGCCTGACATGTGCAGGGAAACATGCTCACATCAAAGGCATGGACATGACCTTCGGTGTACCAGTATGTCCAAGGTCGTGAAGGGTTTAATATTCCTATAATTAATACCTTAGTAGAAATTGACTCTGATCTGATCTTTTGTATTGAAGCATCTTAAATGCAAAGGTCATGTGAAGGAAGGGGAAGCAGTGAGAATTCATCTATTTTGACTGGTGGATCTTTTGTTATCAGTAGGGATGAGAACTTGAACAGTAAAGGCCACTGTACACACAGCGACATCGCTAGCGATGTCGCTAGTGAAAGCACCCGCCCCCGTCGGTTGTGCGTCATGGGCAAATCGCTGCCCATAGTGCACAACATTGCTAGCACCCGTCACACGGACTTACCTGCCTAGCGACATTGCTGTGGCCTGCGAACTGCCTACTTTCTAAGGGGGAGGTTCGTTCGGCGTCACTAAGTGGCCGACCAATAGAAGCAGAGAAGCGGAGATGAGCAGCCGGAATATCCCGCCCACCTCCTTCCTTCCTCTTTGCCGGCGGCCGCAGGTACGATGTTGTTCCTCGTTCCTGCGGTGTCACACATAGCGATGTGTGCTGCCGCAGGAACGATGAACAACATCGTACCTGCAGCAGCAACGATATTTGAGATTAGAACGACGTGTCAACGATCAACGATATGGTGAGTATTTTTGATCGTTAGCGGTCGTTGGTATGTTTCACATGCAACGGAGTCGCTAACGAGGCCGGATGTGCGTCACGAATTCCGTGACCCCAATGACATCTCGTTAGCGATGAGTTGTGTGTAAAGTAGCCTTTAGGCTCAGGGTTCGTATCGGACACCTGGTGCCCGGGGGCTCAAACTTGAATAAGGAAGTTTATTTCCGAGTTCAAAGTTCGGGTGCTATTTATATAATAATAACGTTTTTGAAAGGCTGCAGCGCAGCCAATCATCATGCTTTTCAACATGGGAAAGATGCCTGTACACTGCTGTGAACAATCAAAAAAAAACCCAAACATTTAGCCCCCCCCTAGTTTTGATAACCAGCGCAAGTAAAGCAGATACCTGGGAGCTGGTATTATCACGCTGGAAAGGCCCATGGTTATTTACCCCACCCAGCCTAAAAATAGCAGCTTATGAGACATTTTATACATGCCGCAGGCCAGGAGTGATCTATGGAGCCATAGGATTCAATGATGTTGTGGGACATTACACCATTGGATTACAACAGAACTTCGAGGATTTATTTATAATGAATAAATTGGTGAACATGGGAGTATAGGGGAGTCTTTATTCACCAGTGGATTACATTGGAACGTTGAGGATATTTTTAAATTAATAAATTGGTGAATGAAAGAGAGTGTGGGGGCATGTTTATTTAAATAAACTATGTTTCCAGTGTATGTGTGTGACTCGCCCACCCCAGGGTTATGGGACACCCGGTGCCAGGCCGGACTAGTCCGGTGGTAGCCAGTGGTGGCTGGGCCCGGCTCCGTGGCCCTGGTGGGTGTCAGTAGAGTATGTGGCTTGATGAATAAAGTTTGTGTTCGTGACGCCACCTGTGGTATACGGCTATTAAGCTGTCGCTGCTGTGTGAGGCCTCCGGGGTGATGATATAGCAGCAATGGTGGTACTGCTCCCCACAGGTGGAGCGGAACCCCGGGGACACTGTTAGTGCTCGTGAAAGTCTATGGTGTTGTGTGGCTAACACGGTGCAGGGCTGACAGGCAATGAAAGAACCAGGCACAAACAACAGTCTCTTTACCTTTTCCTCTTTTACTTTGGAAACCGTCCAGTCCTGGGAGACCGTTACAGGTGGTGATGGGGATCTGGTCGGCCTGGAAGTACTTGGGGTGATCTTTCTGACCAGCTGAGTATGAGGCCTACTCCTGTGCTTTTCTTTGTTATGGTAGGACCCTGCTTCTCTGAATCCAGCAATGGCCCTCTTTGCTGCTGGGACCGATGGTACGTCCCTTTCCCTCTGTAGCAGGCTGCGCAGGCCCTCTCTGGTGCTTATCTGCTGGAGTCCACACCGGGCCCTGATGCTGCAGCTGTGTGTTCGGGATGTATATGGGCCAGGTGCTTGCAGCTCTCCTGCCCTTCGGATTCGGCTACCAGGGGTATTTCAAGCCCTGGTGGCCACAGACTCCGATGTCTGAGTCTCTTCTGTGCCTCTCTGCTGCTCCTGCTTCCCTGGGCCAAGCTACTCTAGCTCTAGGCCCCAGATCCACAGGACAGCTCACTCTGCGTCTGCTCACTAGCACCTCTCTCTACAGACTGACCACTACTTCCTCCCTCTGGTCAGATTTGAGGAAGGCTCCCTGGAATTCCAGGTTCAGAGCTCCCCCTGCTGGCCGGAGGGAGAACTGCGTTGGATGTTAAACTTGCTGGCCAATGGACCTCCCAATAACCTCCAGGCTCAGCATTAACCCTTTTGGAAGGGCAATGCTGTTGTGGCGACCAGGTCCTGGGGCGCCACACTCCCCCTTAGTTAAATTCAGTACTCCCGGACTGTAGAGACAAAACAAAACAGGTTACAACATTTCATCCCATTATGGGAGGCGCATTACTTAAACGTTACCAACTTAAACACTACTATAAGAGTCCAGTGTGGCTCCCTGCCGGGTGTCCATTACACTGCTCCATGGGGGACCCGCCGCGATCAAACCCCCAACGTAGGCTCTGGGCGTGCGTCAGAGCATTCATGACCCCACTCTATGCACGCCGGACGGGTTTTTCTTCAGGGGTGTTGAGCACACAGGTGCTAACTATGAACAATTTAGGTGTTGGCCACCCATAGTCCAGTGGCCCAGTTGTCCATTTACTTAATCACCTAAGACAAAAAGCATTTTATACACAACATTACAGACATTTCACATAACTATTTACATTCTGTTAGGTATTTTATTTTCTATGTTCTATACCTTGGAGGGGGCTGTCCCCGGGTGCTACGTTGGGACCGGCGTAGCTCTGGGGTTTGTCCCTGACTACTTGGAGTGTCTGCCCCCCCCGTGTTATTGGTAGGCCTAACCCTGACAGGGATGCACGTTGGTTGCCTACGGGAGCTCAGATTCGCCAAGGGTACGGCAGGTTCGCCACTGGCAGGGGGTTGAACCTCCGGTTCCACTGCTGGCGTGTCATCTTGTGTTGGAGCGGACGGTTCTTTAGGTGGATCTGGAACCTCCTCTGTTTCTGGCTCGACCAACTGCGGGAACGTCAAAACTGGCACCACTATGGCATTGTTTATTCGGGTCCAAGTTTTGGGGAATTTTCCAAGGATTGTTTGGATCATCTCCTCCTCTTTTTCCTGACTTTGGGGACTTTCCTGTACTTCTTTCACTTCCCTTTGGATCCTGCACCATTCAGGGCACGCTTTCAGGCGGTCTCGAGAAACTGCTTGATAGGTCTTGCCTTCATCCTTGCTTATGAGGCATACCTTACTGTTATCAAAGTTGGAGGGGATAATGGTGTAGGGTTCCTTCTCCCACTGATCATCCAATTTATGCGCCCTCCGCTTCTTCTTGAGGACTTGTTCTCCAGGTGCTAAGGGAGTTGCTGGGGCTGTTTGATTGTAATGCTGCTCTTGTCTCGTTCTTGCTTGAGACAGGCTCCTTTCTACGCATTCCTGGATCTTACGGTACTGCTGCTGCCGTTCGGTATCCCAATCCCCTATTTCCTGAATCGCCTCAGGTGACACAGCCCCCATCTCAAAGTCTACAGGTAACTTGCCAGGTCTAGCTCGCATCAGGTAAGCAGGGCTGCAGTTGGTCGAATTTACCGGGATATGGTTGTACAAGTCTACCAGATCTGGTAACTTCTCTGGCCATTGGTTCCTTTCTTCCAAAGGTAGAGTCTTGAGCATATCAATAACCACATGGTTCATCTTCTCGCACAATCCATTGGTTTGAGGGTGGTACGGTGTGGTTCTGATTTTCTTACAACCGTACATGTTACAGAACTCTTGGAACACTTCTGCCTCGAATGCAGGACCCTGATCAGTCAGTACCCTTTCAGGGTAACCGTGAGGTCGGCAAAAGTATGCCTGAAATGCTCTCGCTGCTGTTCTGGCTGTCTGGTCCTTCACGGGCACTACTACCAGGAAACGAGAGTAATGGTCCATAATGGTGAGGGCGTACACATAGCCTGACCGGCTTGGTGTTAACTTCACGTGGTCCAGGGCCACCAACTTCAGGGGCTGCTTCGTGACAATTGGCTGTAGGGGAGACCTCTGGCTGGCATCATCTTTCCGCCTCAGGTTACACGGACCACAGTCTCGGCACCACTTCTCGACTGTCTTTCTCATGTGCACCCAGTAGAACCGATCACGGAGTAGGGTCTCCAACTTCTTCCACCCGAAGTGTCCTGCGTTATCATGATAAGCTGCTAGGACCATTGGAGCATCCCTCTGCAGGACCACTATCTGCCAGACGAGTTCATTCGTTCGCCAGTTGACATATTTCTTGCAGAGCTTGCCTTGGTAGGTGAACAGTCGTCCCCTCTCCTTCCACAGCTGCTGGGCTTCTTCTGGAGCATCTGGGCGAAGATGGGTCTCAGCTTGTGCTAGCTTTTCTTTGACCAACCGCACGGCCGGGTCACCGTTCTGTGTCTCTTCCCAATTATGGTGGAGTAATGGGTTGACCGAGACCTCGTGCTGGCTCGAGCGCTTCACTCCCACAGCATGCTCACACTGGGAAACACCCTGATGATGGAAAGCTGGTAACTCTATCTCTTCGAGTTCATCCAGGTCTTCTCCAGACTCGGGTAAGTGAGGCATTCTGGACAGCGCATCAGCATTGTTATTCTTCTTGCCAGCCCGGTACTTGATGGTAAAGTCAAAGTTAGACAGCCGGGCCATCCATCGCTGTTCCAACGCACCTAACTTGGCTGTTGCCAGATGTGTCAACGGATTGTTGTCCGTGAAGATGGTGAACTTGGCCGATGCCAGATAGTGCTTGAATCGTTCAGTCACTGCCCAAACAATAGCGAGGAACTCCAGCTTGAAGGAACTGTAGTTTTCTGGATTCCTTTCTGTGGGCCGAAGCTTCCTACTGGCGTAAGCTATCACCTTTTCTCTGCCTCCCTGCACCTGGGACAGAACTGCTCCCAGTCCCACGTTGCTGGCGTCTGTATACAGTACAAACGGCTGGCTGTAGTCAGGGTAGGCCAGAATTTCTTCTCCCGTGAGAGCCCCTTTCAGCCGGACAAAGGATGTTTCTATTTGGCTGCTCCATTCAAACGGAGGGCTCTGCTTCTTAGCCTGCTTTGGCTGGCCCACCAGGAGATCTTGAAGGGGCGCTGCTATCTTTGTGAAACCATCAATGAACCTTCGGTAGTAGCCCACCAGCCAAAGGAACTGCCGCACCTCCTTTACCGTGGTGGGTCTTGGCCAGTCCTTGATTACGGTGACTTTCTCCGGATCAGGTGCCACACCTTCTGCGCTGACCACATGACCCAGGTACTGTACCTTTGACTTCAAGAGGTGACATTTGGACGGCTTTATCTTCAGGCCATATTTTGACAAGGACTCAAACACTTCTGCTAAGTGCCTCAGGTGGTCTTCATAAGTCTTGGAGTAAACTATGACGTCATCCAGGTACAACAGCACGGTTTCAAAGTTGTGGTGGCCCAAGCAGCACTCCATCAACCTTTGGAATGTCCCTGGGGCGTTGCAGAGTCCGAATGGCATACAGTTGAACTCGCAGAGGCCCATTGGTGTCGTGAATGCAGTCTTCTCCTTGTCCGCCTCTGCCACGGGAACCTGCCAATACCCACTGGTGAGATCCAAGGTGGAGAAATAGTTAGCTGACTTTAAGGCTGTTAGTGACTCCTCTATTCTGGGTAGTGGATAAGCATCTTTATGTGTAATGCGGTTAATTTGCCTGTAATCTACGCACATTCTCATTGTACCATCTTTTTTCTTTACGAGCACTAGTGGAGCTGCCCAGGGGCTACAACTATCTCTGATAACCCCAGCCTCCTTCATTTCCCGTAACATCTCTTTGGCACGCTGATACTGTGCGGGGGGTACAGGGCGGTATCTCTCTTTAATGGGATGATGATCACCCGTGGGGATTTGATGTTTAACCCCTTTCACCTGCCCAAAATCTAGGGGGTGTTTGCTGAAGACCCGCTCGTACTCCTGTACCACCCGGTAAACCCCATGCTTTTGGTGTGAGGGGGTGGAGTCGGTGCCCACATGTAATTTTTGGCACCAGTCTTCCAGCCGTCCCTTGGAGCCATTGTCTTCCGCCTGGTCAGACGGGATCAAGGGTTCCACTGCTTTGATGGTATTGTTGCTGACAGTGTACAGTTTTGCTACAGTGGCGTACCGGGGCAATTTGGCCTCCTCCTCCCCACAATTCAGTACACGGACGGGCACTCTCCCCTTGCGGACGTCTGCTACCCCTCTGGCTACCAGGACTCCAGGCCTACTGTCTGAATACACCGGTTCCACCAAGGCATGGTAATCCTGACCCTTGAGGCCTATTGCTGCCCGACACCATATCAACATTTCACTTCTTGGGGGTATTGCAATGGGGAGGGGGTCACATACCCTCACACTGCCAATTTCTCCTCCGGCCAGCTCTACCTGCTGCCTCCTCACCAGGGCTCTGATCTCCCTTTGTAGGGCATGCTGCTGCCCGGAGCTGGCAGTTTCAGACGCCTGTTGCAACAAAATTATCACTTCGGCAATACAATTTTCTATCACATTTGTACCAATGGTTAGCAGTGGGTCAGATTCTTTGCGATCAATATCTACAATTATCATCCCCTGACATTGCAATTCTACCCGCCCTACTTTAATGGTTACTTCTTTGTACCCAATTTGAGGTAAGGGCTGACCATTACTGGCCACAATTGTTAAATCATCATCTGGGCCATGGTCAATGTCTGAATCAGCCCAATATCTTTTGTACAGTTTATAGGGGATGGTTGTTACCTGGGACCCCGTGTCCAAGAGGGCATTCAAAGGGATCCCATCCAGCACAATAGGAAGGACCGGTCGTCCTCCCACATACTTGCTGCGGCTGGGGGTTGAGCCGGGCTTCCTTACACCTGGGGGTCGGCTCCTGGCCCCAGGCTCGGCCCATTTAAAGGACAGTGTCGTGCAATGTGGCCCGCCTGGCTGCAGCGGCGGCAGATCGGTTGTCCTGTTGAATCATACCGGTCTGTGTCTTTCCCTCGGGTCGGCGGAATCCTCCTCTGTCGCATCCATGGGACGTCATCTGGGCTGGAGGCCAACTCGATTCTTGCAGGCGATGGGGTCGCTTGTAGAGACTGCACGGTCTTGGCAAGGGCAGCTACAGTCTTGGTCAGCTCCTGGACCTGCTGTCTGAGCTCTGCAGTGGGATCCTTATCCAGGGACTGCGCCTCAGCCCCCGCAGCAGCTCGTGTTGCAGGCATTACCCCGGGGTACGTGATAGCAAGAGGCCGCAGGGGTACTGGGTCATTCGTTGTAGATTCTCTCAGTACCCGGATGGCCTGGTCCTTAAACTTGGCAAAGTCCAGAGCAGGGTTCTGCAGGACCATGATACGCAGCTGGGTCCGGTGGGCGTCTGACAGGAGCCCTTCTATGAACTGCTCAGTTAGGAGTTTGTCTCCTTCTCGTACACTCTCTGGGTCCACCTGTTTAACTGCTTTCAGGGCCTCCTGCAAGTTTAAGGCATAGTCCCGTATGCTGTCTGTGGCCCGCTGCTTACACCCAAAGAATCTCATCTTTATTTCTGCTGCGGTGCGGGTATCAAAAGTACTCTTCAGCTTGGCCAGTATCTGGGTTACTGCCCCTTTATCTGTATCAGGCCAGGACTTCACTTCACGCTGGGCTGCGCCGGCTAGCTGCCCCATTAATATGCCCACCTTCTGGCTCTCAGTCAGCGGATACACCCAGAACAAGCTGTGCAGGCTTTCTCTGAAGTCGCTCAAGGTATGGGACTCCCCGGAGTACTGCGGCAGCCATTCTGCTCCCGGGATGTACAGCATTGTGATCGGCATTACCGGCGCTACAGCGGGGGCCGGGGCGGCAGCGACTGTTATTGCTTCGGCCGGTGCTGCGGCACCTCGGGCTATGGCAGCCACCTGCTCTCCCTCGGAGTCGGACATCTTCCTCCCCCTCAGTGAACCTTACCAGGCTCCGTTCACTGTTCAAATTCCCTTCTGGGTCGCGCGGGGTTAACAGCGCTCTGCTCTGATGGCACGCTCCCTTCGCGCTCTTTGTCAGGCACGCCCCCCTTCTTCCTGCGCTCGGCGAGGCTAATGGCGGTGGCAGTTTGCAAACAGTAACACAGTCTTTTAAGCACAGTTTCTGCAGGCGCACAGTACCCGGTGAAACCGGGCACGAAATCCTGTTCGTGACGCCAAAGTTGACTCGCCCACCCCAGGGCTATGGGACACCCGGTGCCGGGCCGGACTAGTCCGGTGGTAGTCAGTGGTGGCTGGGCCCGGCTCCGTGGCCCTGGTGGGTGTCAGTAGAGTATGTGGCTTGATTAATAAAGTTTGTGTTCGTGACGCCACCTGTGGTATGCGGCTATTAAGCCGCCGCTGCTGTGTGAGGCCTCCGGGGTGATGATATAGCAGCAATGGTGGTACTGCTCCCCACAGGTGGAGCGGAGCCCCGGGGACACTGTTAGTGCTCGTGAAAGTCTATGGTGTTGTGTGGCTAACACGGTGCAGGGCCGACAGGCAATGAAAGAACCAGGCACAAACAACAGTCTCTTTACCTTTTCCTCTTTTACTTTGGAAACAGTCCAGTCCTGGGAGACCGTTACAGGTGGTGATGGGGATCTGGTCGGCCTGGAAGTACTTGGGGTGATCTTTCTGACCAGCTGAGTATGAGGCCTACTCCTGTGCTTTTCTTTGTTATGGTAGGACCCTGCTTCTCTGAATCCAGCAATGGCCCTCTTTGCTGCTGGGACCGATGGTACGTCCCTTTCCCTCTGTAGCAGGCTGCGCAGGCCCTCTCTGGTGCTTATCTGCTGGAGTCCACACCGGGCCCTGATGCTGCAGCTGTGTGTTCGGGATGTATATGGGCTAGGTGCTTGCAGCTCTCCTGCCCTTCGGATTCGGCTACCAGGGGTATTTCAAGCCCTGGTGGGCACAGACTCCGATGTCCGAGTCTCTTCTGTGCCTCTCTGCTGCTCCTGCTTCCCTGGGCCAAGCTACTCTAGCTCTAGGCCCCAGATCCACAGGACAGCTCACTCTGCGTCTGCTCACTAGCACCTCTCTCTACAGACTGACCACTACTTCCTCCCTCTGGTCAGATTTGAGGAAGGCTCCCTGGAATTCCAGGTTCAGAGCTCCCCCTGCTGGCCGGAGGGAGAACTGCGTTGGATGTTAAACTTGCTGGCCAATGGACCTCCCAATTACCTCCAGGCTCAGCATTAACCCTTTTGGAAGGGCAATGCTGTTTTGGCGACCAGGTCCTGGGGCGCCACGTGTGTGTGTGTGTGTGTTTTTAACTGTATATTTGTTGGTTAGTAATAAGGGTGTCTGATGGATGCCAATCCATTACTAACACATGCACTTGATGCCAATTGTCAATCCACAATTGGTATTAATCCCAAAAGTATTACCCTGATTGCCACCACACCAGGGCATTCGGGACAAGTAGGGCGAAGCACCAGAATTGGTGCATCTAATGGATGTGCCACTTCTAGGGCGGCTGCAGGCTTCTATATTTAGGCTGGGAAGGGCCAAATAATCTTGGGTCCTCTTAGCTTGATAATACCAGCCCCCAGCTGTCTGCTTTACCTGTGTTACTTACAAAAATAGAGGGTTATCCACAACATTTTATTAAATTATTTAAATAAATAATTTAAAAAAAGGAGTTGGGTCACCTCTATTTATTTTAGAACCAGTCAAGGTAAAGCAGAAAGCTGTGGGCTGTAGCCCCCAGCTGTCTGCTTTGCCTGCTCTGGTTATCAAAAATAGGGGGATTACAGGGCGATTGTCCCTCTCTTACCTCCATTTTGCTTCTTTTTGCAGCACCCTAGCCCTTACCATGACCATTTTATAGCACTAAAGTTCATGTCACCATTGGCTTATAGAGGTTTGCGGTCAAGTCCAGGTCCCAAACTGAACTTATAAGTAAAGTCTGACCAAATCCAGCAAACTCGAACTTCCATGGGTCCGCTCGTCCCTAGTTATCAACTGTATATTGAGGTATAACCTGTCATTGTAACTCTGCTGTAGCATAAAAACAATCAAAACTCTGTCCCTAATTACACTCCACATAACCATTATAATGAGGAGTCCATGTAAATATTTTTTGGTTGTACCAATTATTCTTAAGGGGACTAAAGTTATTTTTTTCCAAAAGCAGACAGATTGTAGAGTGCAAGCTGCTCATTAGGACTAATTTTATATGACTACTGTATTAATTATAGGAATATGAAATACAATCTATTAATATAATTGAATCTCAATTTCTGTTTAATTAGTTAACATTCTATTTCCTGCTCTTGTTGCCATTTTCCCTATTTTTTATCTATCCCGATTATGATATTTGGCACTATACCCTTTAAACATGTAATGGGACAGAGATGGGGATTACATTAATGTATTATGTCCTCCCTGAGTTGTTAAGTGCTGCGGAATATGGTGCTATAAAAATAAAAATTATTTTCATATTGTTATTTATATTAATGCACCGTTTTAATTTCAGCACACACTAAAGAGTTCACCCTAGCACTAGAAAATAAAATGCAACAACCGTGGTTACTAGTTAGAGTAGTAGCAGAGAAGCAGTCACAGCAAAGCCTGTAGGAGACAAGGGCTTTTTTTGGCGGAACGAGCTGTACTTTTAAATGAAACCATACGTTTTACCATATAATGTACTGGCAAACAGCAAAAAAATTCCAAATGCGGAAAAATTGCAAAAAACGTGCAATAGCACTATAGTTTTTGATATATTTTATTCACTGTATTCACTATAAGGTAAAACTAATATATGGGTGTGATGCCTGATGGCGGTGCGGGTTTGTAGACACCAAACATGAATAGGTTTACTTTTATCTAAGCGGTTAAAAAAAAATCAGAAGTTTGTACAAAAAAAGTGGCGTACGTTTTACGCCATATTCCGTGACCCGTAGCGTTCTCATTTTTCGGGACCTATGGCTCTGTGATGGTTTATTTTTTGCATCTCAGGCTGCCGGTTTTAACGGTACCATTTATGCGCAGATGCTATGTTTTGATCGCCAGTTATTGCATTTAGCGCAAAATTTGTGGCGACCAAAAAACGTAATTTTGGTGTTTGGAATTTTTTGCTGCTATGCCGATTACCGATCAGATTAATTGATTTTATATTTTGATAGATCGGGCATTTCTGAACGCGGCGATACCAAATGTGTGTATATTTTTTCTTTTTTAACCCTTTAATTTTCAATGGGACGAAAGCAGGGTGATTTTAACTTTTTGGGGGTTTTTTTATTTTTAAATTTTTAAAACTTTTTTTTATTATTTTTTTTATTTTACTAGGTTCCCAAGGGCACTATATGGTTCAGCAGTCTGATCACTCTTCTAATCTGCTGATCACAGCTACACAGCTGTGAACAGCAGATATGCTGCTAACCTGTCTCACCCAGCTCTTGGCTGTGTGAGGCAGGAAGTGAGTCATGTGAGCTGCAGGAGTCTACCATGACAACTACCGGAAGTCATGTGATCGTGTCACGTGACTTCCGTTATCGGCCGGTGAGTAACATTATAGCGCGATTGCTAACATAATGGCGCTGTCTTATATTGACGGTGCCATTTAAGAGTTAAAATGTACGGGCGGATAATGATTCTGCTCGTGCCTGGCAGGCACACATCTCAGCTTTAAAAATCAGCTGAGATGTGCGCCGATCGCTGCAAGCTGTCGGCAGCAGACCATGGGCAGTAAAACTATGACTGCTAGGACGTAAGATTACTGCCTGCGGTCGTGAAGGGGTTAAAGTCATGCAGAGCATGCAAAGTCTCCCTGCTCACACCAGCACATGTCTAGGCCCGTTTAAAGTTTGCAATGACCATCCAGTGGAGGCATGGGAGAAGGTCATGTGGTCAGATGAGACCAAAATAGAACTTTTCAGTATCAACTCTACTTGCCATGTTTGGAGGAAGAAGAAGGATGAGTACAACCTCAAGAACATCATGACAACTGTGAGGCATGGGGAATGGAAATGAAACGCCCACGCTGGGGCTTGCAGGGCTCGCACGGTCACCGGGCCGGTGGTATTCGGGGTCAGGCTGTGAGTGGCCCGACCCGGCTTCCGTGACCCCCGGTGGGTTTCAATAAAAAGGAAAGTCCGACCGTCAGTCCGGTATTACAAGGGGGACGGAAGGAGGGTAACGGGGTCCCTGGGGGGGCTTGCCATCGCCCTTCCCCAGGAAACGGTACGGGACGGGGACGGGGGTGCTTGCAGCGCCACCCGTGGTTTGCGGCTAGGTGTTAAGCCGCCGCTGCGCGGTCTCTCTCCGGGGCAGGTGTTACGGGCAGCCGGATGGAATCGCTCCCCACGGGTGGAGCGGGGGAGCCCCGGGAGGTTAATGAGACCCAGGGCAACAGTCCTCAGGGACACCGGGGGCACAAGGCGGCGGCATTACTCACAGCAGTCACGGTGTGCGGTTCCAGTTGTTCTTTATTTAAAGTCCGTTTCCCATCGCACCCGGGTGCTGGTCCTCGCCGCCTGTAGCCTTTGGTCGGTCCCGGGCAGGTAGGAGGAAGGGGTGTCCGGTGAGGTGTTCTGGGGGTCTCTCCCTTTCGGTGCGTTAGTGCCGTCCCCGTGGCATAGAGTATCTTGGGAACTCGCCGCCTCTCTGTCTCTCTCCTCCCCGGTAGCGGACCTAACACAACCGCCACCGGGTACAACTTGCTCCAGGGAACCCCAGTCCTCAGCTCCATTCCCCTCCTCTAGGTGTTATCAGCCCTGGTCTCGTGGCATCTCCTCAACAGGAGCGGTTCTCTGGACGTCTGCACTCCCTTGCAGCCCCTGACGTTCTGCCTAAACTTCTGTGTGCTCTGCACTAAACTCACTCCTTCAGGCCCCCCTCCCCTTGGTTGTCATGGGGACCTGCCTGTGTCCAGCCACCTGCTCATTAAGGAGACAGGATGAGTCATGGACTCAGAACAAACTTCATGCTGCAAATGCTGTTAACTCCTTCCTGCCAGTGTGATGTTAGTGTGTGTTGTGGGGACCCTTCTTCCTCCTGCCCGGGAAAAATGGGGTAACATTTAATACCCTGTAACGACCCGTTTACAGGGGCGTTACAGAAACATTATAGTTAAGGGGGGTTTTCCTACAAAGGAGACAGGATGACACACAGTCAAAGCAACTAAGAAGTGTCTCCATTAGGCTGGACTCACACGAACATATGGCATCCGATGCGAGAGCTAATATGCTATATGTTAATGACCCCCCGGCTAATGACCCGCAGGCTCTGCTGCGAGTGTGAGCCGAGTGTCATGCGACTGTGAGCCGATCTTGCGATCGGGTCACAGCTGTAAAGCTGAGGGCGGGCGCTGCAGAGGAGAGGGAGGGGTTAATCAGTCCCATCATTGTCAGCCTGTGTGTATATCACACTGCACTGGGATAACATCCGAGTGCAGTCCGATATTTCTCTTGCATCCATTCACTTGAATGGATGCGAATGATACGGGTCTTGCAGAAAATCGCAGCATGCTGCTACTTTTCTCGCATCCAGAATCTGGATGCGAGAAAAGCTGACCAACTGCTCTCCCTCATTGACTAGTATTGGTCAGAGTGCAATGCGAGAAATTTCTCGCATTGCACTCGTCCGATTTCAACGCTCGTGTGAGCGCATCCTAAGGCACATTTCAAGGTTCTGGAAACTCTTTGGAGGGAGCTCAAACTTAATGTTTCCCAGCAACAGCCCTGAAACATGAAAGATCTGGGAAAGATCTGTATGGAGGACTAGGCCAAAATCCCTGCTGCAGTGTGTGCAAACCCGGTCAAGAACTACAGGAAATGTCTGACCTTTAATTGCAAACAAAGGTTTCTGCCAAATATTAAGTTCTGTTTTTTCTATTGTGTCAAATACTTATTTCATGCAAAAAAGTGCAAATTAATAATTTAAAAATCATACATTGTGATTTTCTAGATTTTTTTATTCTTTCAATTGAAGTGTATATATAATTAAAATTACTTCTCTATACTTTATAGGTGGAAAACTTGCAAAATCGGCAGTGTATCAAATATTTATTTTCCCCACTGTATGTAAAAAGTTCCACCCCAATGTTTTGTTGGTCTTCCCCATATGAATTTGAAAGGACTTTCATATTTGCCAAATCCCTAGGAATTTTGTTTGGTTTTTTTTCCCCACTGTACGTAGTGATGTGAGCCTTTTTATTTAGTGCTATTTTTCATGGGTTTTTTTTCGAAGTGGGTGTGGCTCACAGGATTGCCTGGGGTTTGTCTTTAGGGTAAGTTCACACAGTGCATTTTTCGCGGCGTTTTTGCGCGTTTTTCGGATGCGTTTTTGCTCAGAAAACTGCATGACTTTGCTTCCCCAGCAAAGTCTATGAGTTTTCATTTTTGCTGTCTGCGCACAGCGTTTTTTTTAGCTGCATTTTTGTGGTGCCCACAAAAACACAGCATGTCAATTATTTTTGAGTTCAATGAGATGTTCAAAAACGCAATGAAAACCGCAAATTGCAAATATAGCTGCGTTTTAGTGCGTTTTTATGACTAAATACGCAGCTATAAACGCAAGGGGTGGGTAGAAAAGTGACATGTACAGGAAGAGGATTCCTTCTGTCAGTAAACACAGAAGCGTGAATCCTCCCGGTACCGCCACCGCTGCTTCCATATCCCACCCGGTGCCATGTCTGCTCCTGTGCGGGAGGTGGAAGCGGCTGCTAAATCAAAAGTGAACAGTAGAAAAATGTCATACTCACCTGTCTGCAGACTCCCGGTGCGATGTCCGCTCCCAGCTCCTCTTCCCGGTACTGCCGTCCCCGCTCTGGCTATGTGTCGGCTCCCGGGCACGTACGATAGCTGCAGGACCTGGCGGTGATCACCTGATGCGGTCACCTGACGCATCAGCTGATCGTAAGTCTCGCGGTGACGCCGGATTTTTACCGCCCGGCCGGCTATCAGCTGATGCCGTCAGGAGGCTTCATCAGCTGATTACTGGCAGCTCCTGCAGCGGACGGACGGGAGTCAGCACGGAAGTGCTTTGTTGTTTTTTGGGGTTTTTTTGCACTGATGCATCAGCCTAAACTGTACAGCGAGCGAGCTCCGAGTGACTGATTCCCCGGCGCTTGCAGTCAGTTCATGACAGCTGCAGACAGGCCGGGGTGATCTCCGGAGTTCAGGTGAGAGCACCGGAGATTAGCTCGGGATGTCTGCAGCTGTCATGAACTGAACCGCAAGTGCCTGGGAATCAGTCACTCGGCGCTCGCTCGCTGTACAGTCTCGGCTGCACTCTGGAGCTCAGGTGAGAACTCCGGAGTGCAGTGCAGGTACCTGAATCGAGGCCTGGCATTACTGGAGATTCCTTCGGTAGCCAGTCCAACGCTGCACAGAAGTGTGTGTGTTTTTTGTTTTTTTTTTGCACTGATGCATCAGCTGATTGTATAAAAGCCGTTTATACAATCAGCTGCTGTGTCATGTGATCAGGCCCTTGAACCTGACACATCATCTGATCGCTTTGCCTTCCAGCAAACCGATCAGATGATATTGGATCCGGATTGGACGGCGCGGGACCCTTGACCCAGGATTACTGCGGATGGGGGTTCTTTATTTCAATAAAGATGGAGTCACTAATTGTGTTGTGTTTTATTTCTAATAAAAATATTTTTCTGTGTGTTGTGTTTTTTTTTATCTTTACTAGAAATTCATGGTGGCCATGTCTAATATTGGCGTGACACCATGAATTTTGGGCTTAGGGCCAGCTGATAATACACAGCTAGCCCTAACCCCATTATCACCCAAAGAGCCACTCGGCATCAGGGCAGCTGGAAGAGTTGGATACAGCGCCAGAAGATGGCGCTTCTATGAAAGCGCCATTTTCTGGGGTGGCTGCGGACTGTAATTCGTAGCGGGGGTGCCCAGAAAGCTTGGGCACCCTGCATTGCGGATTCCAATCCCCAGCTGCCTAGTTCTACCTGGCTGGACACAAAAATTGGGCGAAGCCCACGTCATTTTTTTTTTAATTATTCTTTTTTTTTCATCCATTAGATGCGACAGTTCTGGAACTCTACCCAGCTCTTCCCGATTTGCCCTGGTGCGTTGGCAAGTGAGGTAATAAGGAGTTAATGGCAGCAACCCATAGCTGCCACTAAGTCCTAGATTAATCATTGCAGGCGTCTATGAGACACCCCCAATGATTAACCTGTAATTTAAAGTTAATAAACACACACAACGAAAAATCCTTTATTTGCAATGAAAAACACTAACAAATACCCTCGTTCACCACTTTATTAAGCCCCAAAAACCCATCCATGTCTGGCGTAATCCACGTAGGTCCCGCGTCGCTTCCAGCTCTGCTACATGAAGGTGACAGGAGCTGCAGAAGAACACCGCCGCTCCTGTCAGCTCCACGCAGCAACTTAGGTGAGTAGCGCGATCAGCGATGATGTCATTCAGGTAACTCGCAGCCACCGCTGGATCCTCCAACTGTGACAGCAAGTCGCCCAAGTGACAGCGATGAAGTCACAGGTGAGTTGCGGTCTCGGGGGGAGGACTCCAGCTGGCCGCAGGTAGCCTGAGTGACGGCAGCGCAAATCGAGCTGCTCACTTCAGTCACTCAGGGGATTAGCGGTCACCGGTGAGTCCTTCACGGGTGACCGCTAATCAGTACGCGACACCCAGACAGAGCCGCGATATGACAATGAAGTCGGGTGAAGTTCACCCGAGTTCATTCTCATCGTGCAACTCTGTCTACTGTCAGCCGACATGTATCAACGACATTGAGCATCACACACGGATCATTTCACATGGACATTACATGTACGCATACACAGCCATTCCACACGCACACACGGCTAGCATACGCCATCACACGGATGTCATATGTACCAGAGAAACGCTCATAAAAAACGGAACACGGACCCGAAAAACGGAACGTGAGACACGTACGTTTTTTATGCGGAAGTGTGTTTTAGGCCTAAAACAGTATAGTGAATTTAACCACCTCCCCCCTTCAATACTCAATTGTGCAATGGGAATGAAATAATAGTAAAAGCTGGTCACTTTTAACCTGGAGAGGATACGTTTGATTCTTTGTTACTAGCAACACAATAGTAAGTCACCATGTATCCATTGATTTATGATGGTGTAAGACTGTGTCCGCACTTTGCTTTTTTACCTGCTTTTTCGCTGCTTTTTCAACTGCAGCGTTTTAATGCCAAAATGGATGTGTTCTGCTTTTCAAGCAAAGTCTATGGGAATTTGGGATTTCTTGTGCGCACTATGCTGTTCAAAACGCTGCGTTTTTGTGGCAGAACTTTGGGCAAAAACTCTGCTTTAGGCTATGTGCGCACTTTGCGTCGAGGTACTTGCAGTTCAAAACGCAAATGGCAAAAACAATTGACATGTTGCCTCTTTAAAAAGCAGAGTTTTTGCCCAAATTTCTGCCACAAAAACACAGCATTTTGAACAGCATAGTGCGCACAAGAAACCCAAATTCCCATAGACTATGCTTGAAAAGCAGAACGCATGCATTTTGGCATTAAAACGCTGCAGTTGAAAAAGCAGCGAAAAAGCAGGTAAAAAAGCAAAGTGCGGACACAGCCTAAGTGAATAATTTTTTGATTGTTGATTATATGCACTTGGAGAGTAATATTGTAAATTATTAATATACCTTGTATCAAAACTGATGGTTTGCTTCCACTACTTGAATTATCAATTTTACCCATGCATATATGGATATCATGCATATCAGCTTTATTGCTTTAGGGATGGACAATATTATCTAGGGTTAGCTATCAATAAACGGGGTGCTGCACAACATAGTTTAGGGTGCAAACATCCCTCCGTGACTAGGTAGGGAAAGGTGAACAGGGGTCCTTTGAGGGACAGTGTATTATTTATCTTTTCTTTTTTACATATATTACAATATTATATATTTCTCCACATTAAGTACTCTATCTATCCTTTTTGGTTTTGCTGAGCATATAAGTACACCTTGCCCTTGAGTATCAAGTACAGATATAGGCTTTATACAATGGCACTAACATAACAACATGATCTATTTCTATAGAAATGTATCTGACTGATATAGTGTATCTCTTATTGGTAGCTATTGTATTATAGTTTCTGACTATTATCGGTGGTATTGTAATTACTCCACCAAGGATTCACTCTGTTCTTATGGTCTTTATAATATACTAGAAGGTGGCCGGGATCTAACGTATCGGGTAGTTTAGATGTGTATGTAGGTTAGCAGATTGAATAATAAGGTAATGAATGGACTGGATGGGTTAGGTTTAATTTAGTATTGTTATAATTGTCTATTGGTTTTAAAATGACAAACAACAGAAGGAACAGTTTTAATAGATGAGTCTAATGTTTAATGATGTCCATGGCTTGTAATGAGAGAAGGCCATGAACAGTGTAAAGTTAAGCAAAAATATTTTTGTACACCACATTTTGTATGAAGACCTTTTCACTATCTGTAAGTTACTTTCCTTGTAAAGGGGTGTCAACAGCTTGCACTTTGACGTTGGATCTCATTGTCACTCTTGAAAATGCAACGTACAGTTGTCCATGGCCAAAAACTGGTTCAGGTAGATATATGCCAATACGGTGTAGAGTTTGCCCTTGTGACTTGTTTATTGTCATGGCAAATGTGGGTTTTAGGGGAAACTGCCGACGGCAAAGCTTAAATGGAAGGCGGATGTTTGAAGGACATATATCAATGCGTGGAATTAACACTTCCTTGTCTTTAGCTGATCCAGTGATGACTCTTGCTTGAATGAGGTGTGAATACATTCCAGTCACAATAAGGCGCGTTCCATTACATAGTCCTTGTTTGGTATTTGGTTTTTGGTTTTTCCGATATATTGTTTTATACATGCTATGCATAAAACATTATATACAAAATGGCTGGTGTCACAATTGATGAAAATGTTAATATTATAATTTTTGCCAGTTGCATGTGAAGAAAGGAGTCGGGGGCAGCAGACAGCGGGAGCAGCGATGGCGGAGGCCATGTGTGCGGGGGGTGGAGCCAAGCGGAGCCATGTGTGCGGGGGGAGGAGCCGAGTGGGGCCATGGCGCTGGGGATGTCAGTGTCAGGGACTGCATGGCTGGGGACAGTTGACTATCCAGGTGTGTGTGTGTGTGTTCAGTGTGTACATGCGGAGGGTGGAGTGCGGGGAGGCGGAGCCGAGCGGGGTAATGTGTGCGGGGGTGGAGTGCAGGGGGGTGGAGCCGAGAAGGGCAATGGTGCTGAGGACATCAGTGCTGGGGACTGCATGGCTGGGGACAGGTGACTATTCGTGTGTGCGTGTTCTGTGTATACATTCAGAGGGCAGAGTAGAGCGGTGGGTATGTATCGGCTGGGCTCCCGGTGTGGGCTCCCAGGGGTGCAGCACTCACCGGGAAGTCGGGGCTCCATGTGGGTGTGGGGAAATGTGTCGGGCGTCGTCCTGTCGGCCCGTAGTTCGGGCTGTTCAGTTAGCTGAGCCATCGGTCGCAGGCTCTTTAGCGCGCGCGGCGTGACGACAGTTGTCACTGTGATGACGTCATTTTGGAGCAAGACACAGACAGACAGACAGAATAAGGCAATTATATATATAGATGTCTGCAATATATAGGTGTGTTTGACCTCATTAATCAATCTCGCTGTCATGGCGATATGATTATCAATTTGTTAATAAGTATAATAAAATACTTTTTTTTAGTAGTAGGAAAGGTACTAAGTTTAGGAGTTATGCTGCTGCCGGAAACTATGGAACCCTCCCCACTGAAAACACATAATGACTATCTAATCCAGGGGTCAAGGGAGATAACTGTTGCTTAACAAGTGTTTTGGCAGACAGTCATCTCGTGTGTATTGGCGCCTTCAAGGGGTTGCTCACTTTCAGAAATAGGCAGCAGCTAATCAGTGAGCTCAGCGGCTCTGACCATAGGATTCCATCTATGCAGAAGTAGCAGCTGAGCCAAAAGTTTACATGCTGCAGCCACTATCAGTAAACGGGAGCAGCGGGGGAGACTCTGTGCTATACCCTGGAAAGGGAGAGTAAATCAAAATTATTTTTTTATTACCAACTGCACCTGGCTACTGATATTATTTTGAATGGGGGCCATCTCTTTAAGCAGACCTGGGCAAGGAGCGGCCCGCGGGCCACATCCGGCCCGCCTACTCTCTGTGACCGGCCCGCCCATCTTCAGCCGGTACAGTGTAGCCGGGCTGCTGCGTGCCGGGCAGGGAGAGATCCTGCAGCTCCACACAGTCAGTGCAGGCAGCGGAACGCAGGAATCTCTCCTATGTTCGCTGCCGGCACTTGAATCTCTGTTACACACGCGCGCGCTCTGATGTTGTCAGTACGGCCCGCGCGTGTCATTTCAAAAGTTCCCGCCTGGCCGGCAGGAAAAGAAGTGGCACAGCGTTGGACTTCCCGGAGAGAAGCAGCGGCGGGGGCCCCTCGCAGAACAGCATCGGCGCATCCAGGGCCCGTACAACAGAAGGATCAGCTCAGCGGGGGGCCTGTACGGAGGTGCCTGAGGACGGGGACAATAAGAAGGGATAGGTAAGTAGTGACTAATAAGCTGAGGAGGGGACAATGGGGGAGGGAGGGGGAAACTGATGACTAATACTGGGGGTGTAGTGGTGTGGTTTTACAGGTGTATATGGTGTTGTGTATATAGTGGTGTAGTATATAGTGGTGTAGTACATGGGGTGTAGTGATGTAGCTTTATTACAGGTGTACTATATAGTGGTGTAGTAAATGGGGGTGTAGTGATGTAGTATATTACAGGTGTAGTATATGGGGGTGTAGTGATGTAGTATATTACAGGTGTAGTATATGGGGGTGTAGTGATGTAGTATATTACAGGTGTAGTATATGGGTGTGCAGTGATATAGTATATTACAGGTGTATATAGGGGTGTAGTTCTGTAATATATTACAGGTGTAGTATATAGGGGTGTAGTGATGTAGTATATTACAGGTGTAGTATATGGGGATGTAGTGATGTAGTATATTACAGGTGTAGTATATGGGGGTGTAGTGATGTAGTATATTACAGTTGTATATAGGGGTGTAGTGATGTAGTATATTACAGGTGTAGTATATGGGGGGGTTTAGTATATTATAGGTGTAGTATATGGGGGTGTAGTATATTACAGGTGTAGTATATGGGGGTTGTAGTATATTACAGGTGTAGTATAGGGGGGTGTAGTGGTGTAGTTTATTACAGGTGTAGTATATGGAGGGGGTGTAGTGATGTAGTATATTGGGTAGAACTGAGTTAATATTAGTCCGGCCCTCTAAAACCATCCCAATTTCTCATGCAGCCCCATGGGAAAATTAATTGCCCACCCCTGCCTTTAAGTCTTCATGTTGCTATCACGGGTAGTAACCTTCATAATAGTTTCTGTTGCTTCTGTATTGCAGCAGCAGGGAAAAGAATTTACAAGGTTTTGTGAAACTTTAATATTTATAGTGTTACGATGAGCGGAGAGAGCAGGGGACCCGGGCTCTTCGACTGAACCTCAGACTAGGGGAAACCTAGCTATTCCTTATCTCAGAGATACCTCTGAAGGTGAAGATGCCTGAGCCGCCTGTGACCCTGCTCTTGACCAGTCCTGATCTTATACCCCCTACTCCAGGGGAGGGCTAGGACAGGAGTGTGATAAAAATCAATAGAGATAGATAGAGGGGAAACCAAAACACTATCTCCCAAGACACTTACACAAAGGTAAAAGACAATAATAGGTTAGGAGGAAAATAAGATCATGGAGGAAACAACAAGACGGCAAGAGAATTCCACAACAACTCCAAGCACCACGTAATATAATCACAAGCATTACTTTGAAACAACAGCACACAGACCAACACAGCAATAAACTATAGTCGGCGTAGAAAGAAAGATTCCACCATGTTAAAAGGCAGGTAGTAAATGTGATAGGTTTCCAACAACATGTGATCCCAGAGGTAACCAGCAGGCTAGCAGAGGTTAATTCTTGCAAGCCTGACCATTAATGAGCCCACAGCTGGTCGATGCCCGAGCCTGCCTGTGTAACTCAGAAACACCAGAGAAACCAAAGTGTGGAGTGTCAAAATCTGTAGTGCGAACAACGTCTGATACCGCCGTGACACTCGGTGAGTTTTCAGAAAAACTCCATGTGACATATGTCTCATCCTTATGAAAGACAAAGTGGTTTTCAGCTTGATTTTCACTAAAGATCATTTTTCCCAGTGGGTGTAATGAGATATAGATACCTGTACTTACTTCCCTGAGGAGCGCTGCTTCTAAACTCTAGCAGCTGTGTCCCCACCGGACTGCTGGTGGGGAGGTGTCATGTGATGGCTGCAGACAATCAGTGGATGCTGAGTGGCAAAAGCCATCTTATTTCATTCAAATCAACATTTTTGGCTCAAACGTAAACCCCATAACCCTTTATTCATTGCTCATCCTCAGAATAGTTCATTAATATCGCAGTCCCTAGACTGTCCCTTAAAGGGATGCATTTTTGTCTTCTTTTATCAGTTTTGCTATTTGTTTACACATCACAGTGATTAATGACATTAGAGGTTTTCAATTGTTTAGTCTTTGAATCTTAATGGACCTTGTACCTCTTGGGTTTTTTTTTGTCCTTCACTTTATTTCAATCTGTATTAAAGCACAACATAATATTTAATATGGTAGATACTAAATAAATACAAGATAAAACATTAATCTGATGCATCACCTCGTCACTAAACACCCAATAATATAAATATCGGGGGGATTAAAAAGACAGAGAAGAGGCATACAGACTCCCAACCCCAGCTGCCAGTCACACGCTGCCAGTTACTGTGGAGAACCAGTGAAAGTTCTATTGAATCTACCTCGGAACAGATTATGAAAAAGATGAGTCACAGAAATTCCATCCTTCTGTTAAATTGCTTCAGTGCCTCTCTGTCAGCTAAACTTTAACCACTTATTACAACTATGTGCTTTGTGTTCCAATGACGATAGATTATTCACTTTAATACTGCGACAGAAACTAGCACTTAAAAGAAAATCAAATATCAAAATCAGACCAGCAAGATCAATGGAACAACCGTTTCTAATAATCTTATTCAATAGCCCATTCAATAATTCCTATTGGTGCTATTTAATGATGCAGAGGGTGAAGACTGCAAAGCTTGTGCTTCGCCCACTGGTATTATATACATACCCTGTCTACCAGAAAATATTCAACGGAGATCGCTGCTCCTTGAGATTCTTCTATACAAGGTGGGAGTAAGATCCTTCTCTCATCCAATATTTTGACTCTCTTTACTTTATACCCCTACATTCAATCAGGGCTGCCACCAGGAATTAATTTCAGGGCCCCATATTGACAAAATTTTCGGGCCCCCTTGAGACTCCCCCCTCCGCCCTAGTTTCGCCTCCATCCCTCGAACCTTCCACAGTCCCACCATCACTCTTGGAAAATCTCAGATTCTGCAAACAGTCCTCACCAATCAAATATTAAACGCTAGTCGTCATTTTGACAGCCCAAAAAAAAACTGCGTGCACCGTTTTTCGTGTTATCAAAATGACGAGCCCCAAACAGAATCGATCCATATGCATATGTGTCGCCCCAGGGATCTTGTTCCTCTTCAGGGACGCCACAGAGCTTCTTTAATATGTCAAACAGGTATGTCAGATTTTGAATGTGTCGTGACGCCACTCACAGCTTGCGGTCAGGGATATGGATGACCGCCACTGCAGATTTTATGAGCATCTAGGGCTGATGGGGTCTGCAGTCAGATGGTGTGGCCTCCCGTGAGTGAGGCAGGCCCCAGGGGCTCAGGTATCTAGGAAAGCGAGTCTCGGAATAATCCAGTCTCAGTCCAATTAGTCTTTCAACTGCATTTTACTCACTTTTGCTGTTATTGTGAGGTAACCCGGGCGTTGCTGTGATAAACCGGGTAAGAACCAGGAGCTCCCTCAGGCCGGTCTGAGGGTAACTATTAACTCGCTTTCCTAGCACTCTTTTGCTCGGATAACCCATGAAGTACCGTGGGGTATATCCAGGGAGTCGCTACTGCCTTTTCTCCCCTTTTGGACCGTTTGCCGGCAACGTGGACCAGGTGAGATGGCTTCAAGCTCTATCCCCTTATGGGTCCCTGCATTGCTGCTGAGGTTCGGACTCTGTATGGTTGGTGAGGTACTTGTAGTTCCCCTCACCGGCAGGTTTAGCAGATCAATAAATCGAAGTCTACCCAAGGGACCTGTACCCCGTGTGTGCCTAGTCACCGGCAGTCCCCGTACTCGACTGACTCTCTCAGCGTCTTTCTGACTGACTGGTAACCGTTCTCCCCTGCCAACTGTCACTACACCGCGCAGTGTCTGACTGGTGGCCGCGCGCGTATCCCGTAGCAACTGACGCGCTCCACTACCAGACTGGCTCGCTCCACTCCTTTCCTGACAATCTCTGCACTTTAGCTCCCAGCCCCTCCACTACACCCATTGATAAGAATTGAAGGCTAGCCCTCTCCAGTGACTGCCCAAGGGTTCCATCTACTGGTGTGGGAGACCTGGTTGCTATGTGTCTGTGTGTACACACCTCATTCTGGCCCTTAGGATTACCTGGAAGTACTGTTCCAGTATGGATGCAGTACTCAGTGATGCCTGACCAGGTCAGGGGTGCCACATTCCCCCTTGGTTATCAACAGCACGTCCTCGAGCTGCAAAGACAAGAAACAAAATACAAGTTTTCCCACACAGGGGAGATATTTACATTTAAACATACCAGGTACCATACCACCATCCCCACCACCCACGAGTCTTTAACCCAGGACTCGAGTACGGAGTGATCACCAGTCCTTTTGGTGACCAGGTGGCGTTGGGTAGGCCCCATAAACAGGCCTACCTGCTTCTTCTTTGTATTGGAGAGCAGGCCCCATAAACAGGCGTGCCCCCTTGGTGGTGCAGAGCCATGCCCCTCAACAGGCAGACTCTGGGGTTGGTACCACTGAGGTAACTTTATACACTGCGAGAGTTTGTGGTTATAGTCAGTTCATAACCGATGGTCCATAAAAAGTGCACATAACCAGGTGCAAAATAATTTTTTTAAAACTTCATGCAAAAGTCCTTGTGGGCACATATTCTTGAACTTTGCTTTAACTGGTCATAAAAACGTTTTTAAACTAAACTTTCTTTATAAGACTAGAAACATTTTAAACTGACTTCCGCCTTCCAAGACCAGTGCTCGATTCCTCAGTGCACTGACTCCTGGAATTTGTATCATGGGCGTCCCCTGGTGGTGGTGGCAACGGGGACCTGGTCGAAGTGGTGAGGTTGGACCCTGGGCTCACTGAGGTTCCCTTTGGACACTGCACTATGTCCAAGGCGAACCAGCCTCTCTCTACCATATGCCTCGTAAATTCCACCACGTCCCCCACGTAAAAATCACGAACAGGGTGACCCCGCTGTAAATGGGATTGTACATCCCGTCGGGATACAAAAATTCCCTCTTTTACTCCTGCCTCTACAATAAAACCCCACCCCGTACGGCGGTTAAATTCCTCCACTACTCCTATGTGGAGGGGACCTAAAGACCGGGATCCGACCCGCCGCAGGGACTGCTTTAATTGCAGATCCCGGGCCTCCAACTGCTCACTCTCCAGGATGGGATCCACAAGGGGCGAGGGCAACTGGCTCTCTCCCGCCGTCGCTCTCTGCGGGCTGACCTTTGCAGCGACAACACCTGGTCATCAGCAGGCCATCAGGTAAGTGAAGCGCTATCCATTTCTTCTTCCCTGCTGGGACTTGCTGCGACCTGTTCTCCCTCCCTGACGAAGGGTGCTGGGACCTCTTCTGGTCGGCTGGGGAACAGCAGCGATGGGGTAGCGGCTGCCATCGGTGGCAGGATCTTTTCTCCCTCCCTGGCGTAGGGTGCTGCGACCTCTTCTGGTCGGCTGGGCGACAACAGCACGGCCTTGGCTTTGGGTAAAGCAACATGGTCTCCCTCCCTTACAGGGGGTGCTGCGACCTCCTCCGGTCGGGCAAGTGGCAGCTCTGGGGTCGAGCCTTCGGCACCCGGGCAAGACGGTGGCATCGCTTCAGGATCCCTCTCCAGCAGAGAGGGTGATGCGACCGCTTTAGGTCGGGATGGCAGCTTGCTGACCAGGTATCTAGCAACCAGGTGAGCCGAGGGCAGAGCATCCAGTTCCCTCTTTAGCTGAGAGAGTACTGTGACCGCTTCAGTTCGGATAAGCGGCAGCTTGATGATCGGGTCTTGAGCAACTAGGTGAGTTAAGGGCAGGGCACCTGGACCCCTCTCCAGCAGAGATGGTGGTGCGACCGCTTCAGGTCGGGACCGCGTGGGCATCGTACCGGCTTCCGATGGTAGCGCCGGCGGGATCAGCACACTAGGTAGGGCAGGGGCAGTTTTGGACTCACCCGGGGTTGGGACGTCCCAGCAGTCCGGGGACAGATCTGCCCCCATCTCCTCCTCTCGCTGCGTCAGAGCGCTCTCGGGACTCTGGGACAGCCACTCCTCTCCATGGGGGGTTTCTTCTCCTGCGCGAGTTGCAGCTTCTTGATGACGCATTTTCAGCGGTGGCTAAAATGGCGGCTGTTCAAATTTTTCAGTCGGACCGCCAAGGCACACTGTCACCTGTCTGAACAGATCGAGTCCTTGATCCAGTTCTTGACGCCAAATAAGAAGATGTGTCGCCCCAGGGATCTTGTTCCTCTTCAGGGACGCCACAGAGCTTCTTTAATATGTCAAACAGGTATGTCAGATTTTGTATGTGTCGTGACGCCACTCACGGCTTGCAGTCAGGGATATGGATGACCGCCACTGCAGATTTTATGAGCGTCTGGGGCTAATGGGGTCTGCAGTCAGATGGTGTGGCCTCTCATGAGTGAAGCAGGCCCCAGGGGCTCAGGTATCTAGGAAAGCGAGTCTCGGAATAATCCAGTCTCAGTCCAAATAGTCTTTCAACTGCTTTTTACTCACTTTTGCTTTTATTGTGAGGTAACCCGGGCGTTGCTGTGATAAACCGGGTAAGAACCAGGAGCTCCCTCAGGCCGGTCTGAGGGTAACCATTAACTTGCTTTCTTAGCACTCTTTTGTTCGGATAATCCCTGACATGAAGTACCGTGGGGTCTATCCAGGGAGTCGCTACTGCCTTTTCTCCCCTTTTGGACCGTTTGCCGGTAGCGTGGACCAGGTGAGATGGCTTCAAGCTCTATCCCCTTATGGGTCCCTGCATTGCTGCTGAGGCTCGGACTCTGTGTGGTTGGTGAGGTACTTGCAGTTTCCCTCACTGGCAGCTTTAGCAGATCAATAAATCGAAGTCTACTCAAGGGACCTGTACCCCGTGCGTGCCTAGTCACCGGCAGTCCCCGTACTCGACTGACTCTCTCAGCGTCTTTCTGACTGACTGGTAACCGTTCTCCCCCGCCAACTGTCACTACATCGCGCAGTGTCTGACTGGTGGCCGCGCGCGTATCCCGTAGCAACCGCCGCGCTCCACTACTAGACTGGCTCGCTCCACTCCTTTCCTGACAACCTCTGAACTTTAGCTTCCAGCCCCTCTGCTACACCCATTGATAAGAATTGAAGGCTAGCCCTCTCCAGTGACTGCCCAAGGGTCCATCTACTGGTGTGGGAGACCTGGTTGCTATGTGTCTGTGCGTACACACCTCTTTCTGGCCCTTTGGATTACCTGGAGGTACTGTTCCAGCATAGATGCAGTACTCAGTGGTGCCTGACCAGGTCAGGGGCGCCACACATATACAGTACAGTGCTGGCCAAAAGTATTGGCACCCCATACTTGGTTGCACAACCTTTAGCCAAAATAACTGCAAACAACCGCTTCCGGTAACCATCAATGAGTTTCTTACAATGCTCTGCTGGAATTTTAGACCATTCTTCTTTGGCAAACTGCTCCAGGTCCCTGAGATTAGAAGGGTGCCTTCTCCAAACTGCCATTTTGAGATCTCTCCACAGGTGTTCTATGGGATTCAGGTCTGGACTCATTGCTGGCCACTTTAGCAGTCTCCAGTGTTTTCTATCAAACCATTTTCTAGTGCTTTTTGAAGTGTGTTTTGGGTCATTGTCCTGCTTTAAGATGCCATGACCTCTGAGGAAGACCCAGCTTTCTCACACTGGGCCTTACATTATGCTGCAAAATTTGTTGGTAGTCTTCAGACTTCATAATGCCATGCACACGGTCATGCAGTCCAGTGCCAGAGGCAGCAAAGCAACCCCAAAACATCAGGGAACCTCTGCCATATTTGACTGTAGGGACCGTGTTCTTTTCTTTGAATGCCTCTTTTTTTTTCCTGTAAACTCTATGTTGATGGCTTTTCCCAAAATGCTCTACTTTTGTCTCATCTGACCAGAGAACATTCTTCCAAAACGTTTTAGGATTTCTCAGGTAAGTTTTGGCAAACTCCAGCCTGGCTTTTTTTTATGTCTTGGGGTAAGAAGTGGGGTCTTCCTGGGTATCACCGTATGCAATTCAAACTACTAATACTGACCTACAAAGCCGTCCATAATCTGTCTCCTCCGTATATATCTCTAAACTAATTTCTCACTACTCCCCAAAACGCAATCTCCGATTTTCCCAAGATCTCCTTCTCTCCTCCTCCCCCATTCGCTCCTCACGCAACCGACTCAAATACTTCTCCCAAGCATCCCCAGTCTTCTGGAACTCGCTGCCTCAACATGTCAGACTATCTACTACACTTGCAAACTTCAAATAGAATTTGAAAACTCATCTGTTCAGAAATGCCTATAACCTTCAATGACCTCACTGCTTCACCACCACCACCACAGCAGCCGCCTCACCACCGTGCGGAGCTGCTGCCCCACCTACACCCCACCTACTGTCTCCTCCCCAAAATCCTATAGAATGTAAGCCCGCAAGGGCAGGGCCCTCTTGACTCTGTACTAGTCTGTCTATTGTAACTTTTATATGTATTCTGTATGTTACCCCATTCTCATGTACAGCACCATGGAATCAATGGTGCTCTATAAATAAATAATAATAATAATAATCCTACCATACAGTCCCTTTTCATTCAGACGCCGATGGATAGTATGGGTTGACACTGTTGTACCCTCGGACTGCAGGGCAGCTTGAACTTGTTTGGATGTTAGTCGAGGTTCTTTAACAGTGCCAATACTTTTGTCCACCCCCTTTTTTTATGTTCGGTGTTAGATTATATCCAATTTGGCTTTATGACAATTATTTTTTTTTTAACTGAAGACAAATTAAATGAAGATAATAATACCAAAGAATTTGTGATTGCAATCATTTTCAAGAAGAAACTGAGTATTATCTGACAGAATTGCAAGGGTGCCAATACTTTTGGCCAGCACTATATATATATATATATATATATATATATATATATATATATATATATTTATATATATATATACATATATACTGCTCAAAAAATAAAAATAAAGGGAATACTTAAGCAACAAAATGGTATTTTAGTGTTCCCTTTATTTTTTTGAGAAGTGTATATATATATATATATATATATATATATATATATATACATACGGTATATATATACCATGGTGACAAGAAGGATTTCTATATTGTAAATGATAATGCTATTGCATATATAGAAAATCTTGATATTCAAATTTGATTTTTATCCTTTTGATATTTTTCAATCACTGTCTATTGTCTGGTGTTTATTTTTATATGATGGTAAGATATACGTTCATACGATTAAATATATATATATTACAGAAGATACAGTATAAAGGCTGGGGGCTGCATATAGTGTATACACAGCACTATACTGTACACACATATCCACACTATATACATAAAGTATACACAGACATAATGCAGACTATAGTGTGCACCTGTATATACAGTATGGTACTGTGTATGAGCCGGAAACATGAGCAGAAAGACTGACACACCCAGATTATACTCAAGAGCTGCTCCGACGCTGAAGACACAAGGTTCAAATGGAGTCCTGGCGCTGGATCCTCTCTCCTCGTGGTGGCAGCCTTCGTTTTCTGGGACAGTCCTGTTTGTACTGCACATGGAAGCCTCTTTAGCACATGCACAGTACAAACTTCACAATAATGAACAGAGGAACAAAGGGTGGATCGGCAGCGTGAGACGTCATTGATGATGTCACACACGGCCGGCCCCCTCTTCAGCGGCCATACCGAAGTAGCTGTGGCTATGACTGGGGCCCCGGGCCTTAACAAAACTAAGCACCATATTTTTTGGACTATAAGATGCTCATTACCATAAGAAACACCCCAGGTTTACACTGCAGAAAACAGAAAAGAAAACGTTTTTCCTAATAAAACTTCCCTGACGGTGAGTTACTAATTTTAATGTACTAGAGTAGAATGGGGAGGTAATAAATCTATTGTTAGTGTCTTTCTGCAGTGTATGTATATATTATACACAGACATAGACATACACAACTCTGCTAAATGCTCATAGACATACACGGATCTGCTAAATGCCCACAGACATACACAGCTTTGCTAAATGCCCATAGACATACATGGCTCTGCTACATGCCCATAGACATACATAGCTCTGTAACATGCCCATAGACATAGACGGCTCTGCTACATTCCCATAGACATACATGGCTCTGCTACATGCCCATAGACATACATTGCTCTACTACATGCCCATAGACATACACGGCTCAATTACATGTGTAGACACACACAGCTCTGCTACAATGACACTACATGCTCCTATAGGCACACACAGTTTTGCTACATGCACACGATATGCACCTAGACACACACACAGCTCTGCTACATGCACCTATAGATATATACAGCTCTGCTACACTCACCTATAGACACACACAGCTCTGCTACATGCACACATGCACCTAGACACACACACAGTTCTGCTACATGTACCAATAGACACACATGGCTCTACTTCATACACCTATAGCCAAACACAGCTCTGCTACACGCAGACTACATGCACATATACACAAACATGGCTCTGCTACATGCAGACTACATGCAGAAATACACACACATAGCTTTGATACATGCAGAATACATGCACATATACACACACATAGCTCTTTTACACGCAGAATACATGCACAACATGCACATATACACACACATAGCTCTGCTACACGCAGACTACATGCACATATAGACACACAGCTCTGCAACACGCAGACTACATGCACATATACACACACATAGCTTTGCTACACGCAGAATACATGCACATATACACATACACAGCTCTGCAACACAGACTACATGCATAGATACACACATAGCTCTGCTACACGCAGACTACATGCACATATACCCATATAGCTCTGCTAATCGCAAACTACATGCACATATACACACACATAGCTCTGTTACACACAAACCACATGCACATATACACACACATAGCTTTGCTACACACAGAATATATGCACATATACACACACAGCTCTGCTACATGCAGACAATATGCACACATACACACAGCTTTGCTATACGCAGACTACATGCACATATACACTCATAGCTCTGCTACACGCAGAATACATGCACATATGCACACAGAGCCCTACAACAGGCACATTTACACACACTATACATTACCTCATCTTGAAGTTCCTGATCAGTGCAGATAAGCAGAGGACCTAGTGGCACCTGCATGGAGGCTACAGAGTTGATCAGCAATAGCAACTTCTAATTCCCCTTTCCGGTCATGGTTCTGAAGTTACTCAGGCAGAAGGTCCTTCATCTTCTCAGCTCCTGCAGCCTCCGTGCTGGTCCAGTAAGTTTCCTATCCTGCTATGCACCGATCACATAGATCAGTGCAGAGCAAGAAGCAAGATGGCAGCTCTCTATGAGCGGCCCAGGCCCCCTGATTGCCCTGATGGTGACCCTGCCCCCTGGGGCCCCGTGAGTAGAGGAATGAAAGGGGAGGGGTGCGGGCTGTTAGTGGCCGGGCCCCCCTTCTGGTTTCTGCTCACCAGGCCTAGTACAGGAGATACGGTTGTAATGCCCTGATGGTGGCTCTGTATTCAATAGATATTGGATGACACTTATAGACAATTGTCAGCCATAGGCTATAATGGATAGCCTCAGTTTAAAGGAGACATCAAAAAGACATATGGAAAAACTAATGTAAAAAATGTTAAATTGGGCAGAAAGTGGCTGAATGAATATTTATTTGGCCTCTATATGATCAAATGAGTCCTATAGGCACATACAATTGTGCTCAAAAGTTTACATACCCCGGCAGATTTTTTGCTTTCTTGGCCTTATTTCAGAGAATATGAATGATAACACAATATTTTTCTTTCCACTTATGGTTAGTAGTTGAGTGAAGCCATTTATTGTCAAACTACTGTGTTTTCTTTTTCTAAATCATAATGACAACCAAAAACATCCAAATGACCCTGATCAAAAGTTCACATACCCTGGAGATTTTGGCCTAATAACATGCACAGAAATTGACACAAATGGGTTTGAATGGCTAATAAAGTTAAGATCCTCAGCTGTGATCTGTTTGCTTGTAATCAGCGAGTGTGCATAAAAGCTGAGTGAGTTTCTGGTATCCAGACAGACTCTTGCATCTTTCATCTAGCCACTGCCGTTTCTGGATTGTGAGTCATGGGTAAAGCAGAAGAATTGTCAACGGATCCAATGGAAAAGATAGTTGAACTGTATAAAACAGGAAAGGGATACAAAAAGATATCCAAGGAATTGATAATGCCAGTCAGCAGTGTTTAAACTGTGATTAATAAATGGAAAATCAGGGGCTCTGTAAAAACCAAACCATGATCAGGTAGATCAACAAATATTTCGGCCACAACTGCCCGGTAACTTGTTCGGGATGCAAAGAAAAGCCCACAAATAACATCTGCTGAAATACAGGACTCTCTGAAAACTAGTGGTGTGGCTGTTTCAAGATGTACAATAAAGGAGGCACTTGAAGAAAAATGAGCAGCATGGTCGAGTCGCAAGAAGAAAGCCATTACTGCGCAAATGCCACAAACTATCTCCCCTACAATACGCCAAACAGCACAGAGAGAGGCCTTCAAACTTTTAGAACAAGGTAATTTGGAGTGATGAGACCAAAATCAAACTTTTTGGCCACAACCATAACCGTTACATTTCGAGAGGTGTCAACAATGCCTATGATGAAAGGAACACCATTCCTACTGTAAAGCAGTGGATCGCTGAGGATGTGGGGATGTGTGAGCTACAAAAGGCACAAAAACTTGGTCAAAGTTGAAGGAAAGATGAATGCAACACATTATCAGCAAATACTTGAGGTAACTTACACTCATCAGCCTGGAAGCTGCGCATGGGACGTACGTGGACGTTGCAACATGACAATGATCCAAAACACAAGGCCAAGTTGACCTGTCATTGGCTACTGTAGAACATAGTGAAAGTTCTGTAGTGGCCATCTGAGTCTCCTGACCTCAATATCATTGAGCCACTCTGGGGAGAACTCATGCACACAGTTCATGCAAGAAACACAGGAATTTACAGGAACTGGAGGCTTTTTGCCAAGAAGAATCGGCAGCTTTATCATCTGAGAAAATTAAGAGCCTCATCCACAACTACCACATAAGACTGCAAGCTGTCATTGATATTAGAGGGGGCAATAAACGCCATTAAGAACTGGGGTATGTAAGGTTTTGATCAGGGTCATTTGGATGGTTTTGCTTGTCATTATGATTTAAAATAGTCAATTGAAATACTATGTCCCAAGAATGACAAAAGTATTTTAGGAGTGACACCTTTATAGGCTAACCAGAAAAATTATATTAGCAAGCACAAAGGTTCCTTCTTCAGGCAAATTACAAATCCTGTAATGTGCCTGAAGAAGGAGCCTTTGTGCTCTGAAAGCTTGCTAATATAATTTTTCTGGTTAGCCTATAAAGGTATCACTCCTAAAATACTTTTGTCATTCTTGGGACATAGTATTTCAATTGATTTTTCTGGCTAACACGGTACCACAATATTACCCTGTATTGCACATTGATTTAAAATAGAAAACACAGTAGTTTGACAATAAATGGCTTCACCCAACCACTAACCATGAGTAGAAAAAAAGTTTTTGGATTATCATACATATTTTCTGAAAAAAGGCCAATAAAGCAAAAAAATTTGCTGGGGTATGTAATCCTTTGAGCACAACTGTATAGCTTGTATGTTTGGGGAATATACTGACATCAGAGCAGCTACAGCAAGACAGAAGGACAACCTTGTAAAATGGCAAACCTTATTGCATAGCAACCCAATGACAACAATATAGTGGCAATACAATGCTGTAAGATTTCTAAGTAAAAAGTTCCTCAAAAAAACAGATTTTCTCTTTAGACATTTCAGATTTTCTTTTCACCACTAAAATAGCAACAAAAAAATGGACAAGTTTTGTATCACCATAATCTTATTTTTACCTGTGGAATCATTTTGGCAGGTCATTTTTACCGCACAATGAATGGCATAAAAACAAAATCCATAGCAGAAATGTGGGTTTGGGGTTTTTTTGTGCAATTTCAGTTTTTTTTCCTGTTTTTCAGTAAAGTATGTGATAAAATGAATGATGTCACTACAAACTACTACTTGTCCTGCAATACTAAAAAAAAAAAAAATTCTCATACAGCTACTGTATGTAGCTGGAAAAATATAAAAGTTATGGCTCTTGAAAAAAAGGAGGAAAATAAACAAAAGAACAAAACATTTCTTAGTAGTTAAGGGATTAATATGCACAAAGTTGGTAGAACTGCTCCTCAGTTGCTGCTGTTTAAACTTTCAGTATAAACTGAATAAAGCCAATTATCCACATTGAATCTACAACAGCTGCAGGCTTATGCTAGAGGACTATGTTGAGCAGGCAGCAGATGGTGCTGCACTAACTTTGGTAATACTGTACTGTGTGACCTCTTTGGTTTGTTTGCCTCACTTTCTCCTGTAATCCTCCATGTTGTGGTGATGAATATTATGATTGCTATTGTTTTCATTTTATAAGACGCGCCAGATTATAAGATACACCCAAAACTTAGAGAAAACAAATGGTAAAAAAAAGTTTTAGTGAAAATGGGGTCTGCTGTATAATCCAATTGTATCATATTGTGGGGGAGAGGCAGTGGTGATAGAGTGGGAGTGGGATGCAGGGGCGGTGGTGAAGTAGGTGCAGTGGGTGTCTTGGCTACACTGCGGGCGCTGTGAGGCAGGAACCATCCTTGGTGATTGTAGGTAACAAAATGTTGGCGGTGCGGGCTTCAAAGAAATGGTCTTCATAGTCGACTCATGCACAGTTTGAGCTCTTGTTTTAATGAAGAGCCAAGATGTCATCTGTGCGTGCGCCACCTCTGGGTGCCACTTTCCTTTATTCCACTGCTGGAAGATCAATGGGCTGGAGGCAGCGCGTGCGTAGATGAGCTCTGGGCGCGTCATTGAGCCGAAAGTATAATCTGCCACCCTCCGACTCCGAGCGCCATTTCTTTAAAGCCCCAATATATTCTTTAATCACTGTGGATGGCTCCTGCATCGCCAGGACACCCGCTCTACTCCTGCCACCACCATCTGACCCTGTTCTACTGCTCTCCCCACCTTCATGTAAGTTACAACCTGATTATAAGACACCCCCTCATTTTCCTCCCAAATTTTTGGGAGGAAAATGCGTTTTATAATCTGAAAAATATGGTAATTCGCACGCAATGTCTTTGTTCTGAACTATTTTGCTGAAAGCTAAACTAAGCAACAGCATCTACATCTGCACATTTATATTTTTGTTTCGTGAAGCCGTGTTACTTTTGTATGGTTGGATCTGGTATCTTGGTTAGGTCTCTTCCAAGTGTCATATTGGAAAATGACTGTCCTTCAATATCACCTTGTACGTGTAATACGACTGGTCTGAACAGGCAAAGGTTCGACAACTGTTCTATGGAATACAAACTGTTGCAGGAACCTTATAAATTTAGCATTTGATCTCATCACTAAAATGAAATCTGCCGTCCACACTCAAAATAGTGACAACAAATAATAGATGCTTTTGGCTTTGGCTCACAGGCATGCACCATTTTTTTTACTCCAAAATCGAGTGAAATGTATAAATATGTGTCCGCCTGTGTACTTCCACATTGCTGTGATCTATTTGCTAGACGAGGTGGTTGGCAGACCTGAAGAGGAGCTGATGAGGAGACATTTTAAACAGATTAAAGCGTACAGCAGAAATCAATATCGAGGCAGAACCCATCATATAAGCAGCAATATTATGACATATTATCCCCGTAAATTGTTATCATGGCAGTTAGCGCCTGCGATTGAAATTGATAGTGATAATCGGCATTGAGTTAGACAGGCTGCAGTTGAGTTTACTGACAGGCACTTGTGTTTTATACATTAAAGAAAATTGCTCCAGATCATCTTCCATGGCATCAAAACAATTTACACTGCAAATAAAGTCATTTACACAGCATTAAAAGCCGCTTAGCTTGAAGCCAGACCATTTAACACAGGAGCAAAGTGCTCTGAAATGCAGCTCATTTCACCAGTCTGCAGCGGGTGTGAAGATGTTCTGCCACAAGATTACAACTACATAATGGTATTCTCTTTTAGGGGTGGGGGGCATAAATAAATATTAACACAATTCTATGTTATACCTTTGTAATAAAAAAATGTCATTCACTTATTCTAACTATTCCAATCGGTGGGACTGCTATGTAATAGCGGGTGTAGTGTAAAGTGGCTCATTCATACAAAGACAACCATGCTTTCCTAACAAATATAAAATTATGTATCCACTGCAAGTAACTTTATAATGAGGAGTGATAACAGGTTTGTAACAGATTTTTTCCACTGGGTTCACTGGCAAAGTCAAAATCTGCAAAAATAAATAAAAAAAAATCCCCACTGTCCTGAAAAAAAACAACACAAAAAAAGTTGTAGACACTTTCTGGTGCCTCCATGGCTCTCTTGCCTCCATTGCCTCATCGTCACTCAATAGTCTCATACAATCTAGCCCCAAATGTTTTTCTTGGCGCATCGATTGTTCATATATAATCTGAATGATGATACTAAGGCGGGCTTTACATGCTGCTACATCGCTAGCACCCGCCCTCGTCAGTGGCACGATATATGGTGATCGCTGCCATAGCGAACACTATCGCTACGGCAGCATCACACGCACATACCTGTGCAGCGATGTCGCTGTGACCGGCGAACCGCCTCCTTTCTAAGGGGGAGGTTCGTTCAGCGTCACAGCGACATCACAGCAGCGTCACTGAACCGCCGCCCAATAGAAAAGGAGGGGAGGAGATGAGCGGCCGGAACATGCTGCCCACCTCCTTCCTTCCTCCTTTTCCGGTGGACGCAGGTAAGGAGATGTTTGTCGTTCCAGCGGTGTCACACATAGCGATGTGTTCTGCCGCAGGAACGACAAAGAACTTCGTTACTGCAGCAGCAACGATAATTGGGAATAGGGGTGATGTCACCAATGAGCAATTTTGAACGTTTTTGCGACTATTCAAAACCGCTCATAGGTGTCACACGCAACGACATCGCTAGAGCGGCCGGATGTGCGTCACAAATTCCGTGACCCCAACGAGATCGCTTTAGCGATATCGTAGCGTGTAAAGCCACCCTAAGCAGAGTTGTTTGAAAAATTATTCATACCCTGTGAATTTTTCCTATTTTTTTTCATATTACAACTACTTCAACGTAAATGTATTTTATGTGATATACCAACATGAAAGTAATTGTGGAGTGCAAAGGAAATGATACATGATTTTTTACATATTTAAAAAATTTAAATCTGAAAATTGTGGAGTGCATTTGTATTCAGCCCCCCTGAGTCAATACTTTGTAGGTCCACCTTCATTGCAATTACTACTGCAAGTCATTTGGGTTAGGTCTCTACCAGGTTTGCACATTTAGAGGCTAAAATGGTTGCCCATTCTTCTTTACAAAATAGCTCTAGCTCAGGTAGATTGGATGGCAGCATCTGTGAATAACAAGTTTCAATTCTTGTCACATATTCTCAATGGAATTTAGGTCTGGACTTTGACTGGGCAACTAAAACACATTAATATGCTTTGATCTAAACCATTCCATTATAGCTCTGGCTGGATGTTTAGGGTCGATGTCGTACTGGAAGATGAACATATGTCCAAGTCTCATGTATTTTGCAGCTTCTAACAGATTTTCCTCCAGGATTGCCTCAAATTTAGCTCCATCCATCTTTCCATCAACTCTGACCAGCTTCCCTGTCTCTGCTGAAAAAAGCCTCCCCACAGCATGATGCTGCCACCACCATGTTCGTCAGTGGGGATGGTGTTTTTACGATGATGTGCATTGTTAGTTTTCCACCACACAAAATGCTTTGCATTTAGCAAAACAGTTCTACCCTGGTTCTCATCAGCCTAAAGCACCTTCTGCCACATGCTGTCTGTGTCCCCTACATGGCTTTTTGTAAACTGCAAATGGTACTTCTTGTGACTTTATTTCAAAAATGACATTCTTCTTGTCACTCTTCCATAAAGAGCAGATCTCTGCTGGAGTATTTGAGTAATTATTGTCCTGTGGACAGATTCTCCCACCTGAGCTGTGGATCTCTGCAGCTTTTCCAGAGTGACCAGGGGCCTCTTGGCTGCTTCTCTAATTAGTGGCCTCCTTGCTTGGGATGTCAGTTTAGGTAGACGGCCATGTCTTGGTAGGTTTTCAGTTGTGCCGTAATCCTTCCATTTTTGGACGATGGATTGAACAGTGCTCTGAGAAATTTTCAGAGTTTTGGCTAATTTTTTTATAACCTAACCCTAGCTATATCTTCTCCAGAACTTCATCCCTGACCTGTCTGGTGTGTTCCTCAGTTTTCATGATGCTGTTTGATCTCTAATGTTCTTAAACAAACCTCTGAAGCATTCACAGAACAAATGTAGTTATAATGAGAATAAACTACACACAGGTGGACTTGATTAACTAATTAGGTGACTACTGGAGATGATTGGTCGCTCAGGATAATTATTTAGGGGTTTCAGACTACAGTGGGCTGAATACAAATTCACGTCACAATTTTCAGATTCAAATTTTGAAACTATTTAGAAAACCATGTATTGTTGACTTTACACTTCATATATACTTGCTGCTTTGTGTTGGTTTTTAAAATCCCAATACAATTCTTTAAGATTGAGTGTGTAACATTAAAAAATGTGGAAAAGCTCATGGGATATGAATAGTTTTTCAAGGTAAAGTAAATATGATGAATTTTAAGAAATGGGGCAAATACCTTTTAAATAAGTATTAAACAATTCATCAACTTTCACCACCAATATTTCTAAAGGTACTATTGACATGAATATATCACCAGATGGCAGTGACAACACATCCAAGCCACACAGGCAAAGATTTCAAACCATAGTTATCCATAAATTAAATTATGTGGAATAATGACATATGACACAGAAAAAAAAGTATTGATAACATAAAGAAAGAAAGAGAGGTGCAAAAAGCCATAAAAGGTAATGACACCAGCTAAAATCTATCAGTAACTAGAAAGCAATCATGCTACTTAATAAAAAATAATATCATTTGGTTCAGCTGATGGCCTCTAAAAAGGTGTCTCATTACCAAGGTGCCACACAAGAAAGATCTCATCATGGGAAAAACCAGTGAGCTGTCTCAAGACTTTCACAACCTTGTTGTTGCAAAACATTCTGATGGCATTGGTTACAGAAGAATTTCTGAACTACTGGAGGTTCTAGTAAGCACTGTTATGGCCGTAATCTGAAAGTGAAAAGAACATAATTTCACCATAAACTAGCCATCAGGTGCTCACCTCAAGATTTTAGACAGGGAAGTGAAAATAATTATCAGAAGAGTTGTCCAAGAGCCAAGAACCACCTTTGGGGAGATACAGAAAGACCTGGAATCTGCAGGTACAATTATTTCAAAGAAAAAAATAAGTAATGCACTCAATCTTCTTGGCCTGTATGCATTCTCACCATGCAAAACTCAACCGCTGAACAAAAAACATGTAAAAATGCCCTTGAAGTTTGCTCAACAACATTTAGACAAGCTTGTGATATAGTGGGAGAATATAGTCTGATCAGATAAGACCAAATTTTAACGCGTTTGATGCTATAATACACAATCTGTTTGGAGGTCAAAAGGCACTGCACTGCATATCACCCCAAAAACACCATGCCAACAGTCATGTTTGGAGGTGGAACCATCATGGTTTGTGGCTGTTTTTTTAGCATATGACACTCATAAACGTCATATATTTGAAGAAAGGATGTTTGGACAAATGTATCAAAATACAGTAAAAAAGAAAATTGGTAACAATGTTTTGAACTTTTGACGTTCAGGTTCCATATCTCACCATCCACTACTGCTTTGAGAATGAAGCTACCTTCATTTTATAAACAATAATCTTGTCTATCTCATACAATAATTTGACATTCAATTATATTATATATGATTAGTTATGCAGATTTTTGTCATGCCCCTACATTGTTACTGTTTTGCTTCTGGTGTTTGAAAGATCATTTTCTTCCTGTATACCGTAAATTACAACCTGTTCTCACATTCCCTAATAGATTAGTGTGTTATTAGATTGATTCTCAAGTGAAAGTCACTGGTCCGAATCGAGGAATATCCATGTAGAAGATTTCCCAAGAAAAGAAGAACAGCATCATCCAGTTCATTCATAGTAGTATCTTAGCCTAGAAAATTGCAAATCCGCATCATGTGGGTGCTATGATAGTAACAAGAATTAGAAATTAAGTCCATCCATGCATTCAAAAGCCAAGAGGTGGACATCCAGGCAAAATATTGGCGTCAACAAGTCGACTCATCACAAGGTCTATCAGTTCTGGCGCCATAAATATGGCAGTAGAAGTGGCTCATATGCTTTCTAATAGTGAGATCACAGACGTCCATGCAAGCACTATGTGATGTACAGTACAGACCAAAAGTTTGGACATACCTTCTCATCTCTAGAACAACTATTAAGAGGAGACTTTGTGCAGCAGGCCTTCATGGTAAAATAGCTGCTAGAAAACCACTGCTAAGGACAGGCAACAAGCGGAAGAGACTTGTTTGGGTTAAAGAACACAAGGAATGGACATTAGACCAGTGGTAATCTGTGCTTTGGTCTGATGAGTCTAAATTTGAGATCTTTGGATCCAACCAACGTGTCTTTGTAGAAAAGGTGAATGGATGGACTCTACATGCCTGGTTCCCACCGTGAAGCATGGAGGAGGAGGTGTGACAGTATGGGGGTGCTTTGCTGGTGACACTGTTGGGGATTTATTCAAAATTGAAGACATACTGAACTAGCATGGCTACCACAGCATCTTGCAGCGGCATGCTATTTCATCTGGTTTGCGTTTAGTTGGACCATCATTTATTTTTCACAGGACAATGACCCAAACACACCTCCAGGCTGTGTAAGGGCTATTTGACTAAGAAGGAGAGTGATGGGATGCTACGCCAGATGACCTGGCCTCCACAATCACCAGACCTGAACCCAATCGAGATGGTTTGGGGTGAGCTGGACAGCAGTGAAGGCAAAAGGGCCAACAAGTGCTAAGCATTTCTGGGAACTCCTTCAAGACTGTTGGAAAACCATTTCCAGTGACTACCTCTTGAAGCTCATCAAGAGAATGCCAAGAGTGTGCAAAGCAGTAATCAAAGCAAAAGGTGGCTACTTTGAAGAACCTAGAATATAAGACATTTTAAGTTGTTTCCCACTTTTTTAAGTATTTAATTCCACATGTTTCCATTCATAGTTTTGATGTCTTCAATGTGAATCTACAATTTTTAGAGTCATGAAAATAAAGAAAACTCTTTGAATGAGATGGTGTGTCCAAACTTTTGGTCTGTACTGTACATTACACAAGTTTAGAATGGTGGCCCAAAAAAAGGCGATGAAGCCTCAAGTTCAATATCATCATAGGAAGTGTCAGCTCGAGTTTGTAAAAAAGTACAAAAAGTGGACAGTAGAATCGACTTTTATCAGTTAACAACTAGTCCCTTGTCCAGCAAAATGATGATGCCTGTTGTGTCTGGTGGTGTGGAAAAGTATTCTTGCAAGTCATCTAGAACGCAGACCACACTGAGGTAAATGGTTTTGAATGGTCTGACGTTACACTTGGGTGCCTCTCACCGCTCTTAAATGTGCCTGGAGTTGTATAGCATTTATTATACAGTTCTAAGGTCCACTTCTATGCCTTTCTGTGACTCTTCCAGTCTCTCTGTATCTCTGTTGCAACCTGCTGATGACACTCTGTGATATTTGAAGCTCAGTGGCCACTTCCATCTAAGAACATCCTGTTTGAATCTTCTCAATGGTGAGATACTGTTGATCAGTTGTTAGGTGGTGTCTTGGTCTCATGATATTTAAAATGTAAACAGCATGATGAGGACGACAGTTTAAATACCAATTCTAATTGAACCCTGACATTTATTGGGCAATTCATTGATCAAACTCCTGTTGTGAATTTTATCATTAAACTCCTTGTTGGAGAACAGCAAGATGTGTAAAAAGTCCTGAAACATTGAACAGTTGGACATGTGCATGAAAAAGTTTAGAGAAGGTCACATAAAGTTCACCTGAAAAGGTTAGCGGGCATTTCAGGATCATCCTGAGATTTCACCCGAAAGCTAAATGTCCCTAACTTTTTGTGAGTAGTGTATGTGTGTGTGTGTGTGTGTGTATATATATATATATATATATATATATATATATAAAACAGAAAAATAAATGGCCCCATGTGCAATTTATAGATGGATATTGTGGCAGAAATAGAACTGTTTTGTTCTATCCACAATGTCTGCTGCTTGCATTTTTCTGACTTTTGTGGCATTACAAAAGAAAAGCAGAGGCTGAAGAAATAACGGAGAAGAGTGCGTCAGTCATTTCCCATCAACATTCTTCTACCATAATTAGTATATTGTGTCTGTTAAAGGACTTTTTACAATTTAACATTTTTGTAATGAAAAGATTGTGAAAAATAATTTCTTTATTGTACAAAAGCCTTGGAAAATGATTACATTTTAATTTTATTAACATTTTTGACATTTAGAAAGCAACAAAAAAATAGCAATCGACAAAGGAAAAAGAGGAGGTATTGTAAATCAATACATTCTAAAACATGAGATATAAATAATGACTACTATAAGAACGAAATACATGAGAGTAACATAAAATGAGACAAATATATTTTCCTTAAAGGTTTAAGGGCACTTTACACGCAGCGATATCGCTATCGCTATCGCTAGCTAGCGTACCTGCCCCCGACGGTCGTGCGTCACGGGCAAATCGCTGCCCGTGGCGCACAATATTGCTAAGAACAGTCACTCGGACTTACCTGCCTAGCGGCGTCACTGTGGCCGGCGAACCGCCTCCTTTCACAGCGACGTCACTAAGCGGCCGCCCAATTGAAGCGGAGGGCCGGAGATGAGCGGCCATAACATCCCGCCCACCTCCTTCCTTCCTCATTGCCAGCGGCCGCAGGGACGGTGATGTTCCTCGTTCCTGCGGTGTCACACGTAGTGATTTGTGCTGCCGCAGGAACGACGAACAACCTGCGTCCTGCAACAGCAATGATAATTGGGAATAGAACGACGCGTCAACGATCAACGATAAGGTAAGTAGGTAAGTAATTTTGATCGTTAACGGTCGTTCGTGCGTTTCACACGCAATGACGTCACTAACGAGGCCGGATGTGCGTCACGAATTCCGTGACCCCCAACGACATCTCGTTAGCGATGTCGTTGCATGTAAAGCGGCCTTTATTCCTATCTTGACAAGATAATTTGCTATTCTCTTTGACCCCAACACATTCTGAGAAAAGGTCTCTGAAATGACCTGGTAGACTAGAGTCCCAGTTCTCCATTCATGGAGACTGGCAGAAACAGCAGAGCACAGCGCTGTAATATCACGCAGTCCTATTGATGATGAGGAGAACAGTGGCGCCTAGGTAGACTACAGCTCCATTTATACTGGGGACTCGTGGAACCGTTATTCTTATGAGTGTCTATTCGCGGTCTTCAGTTGGACTCCCATTGATCTGATCCTTTAAATATAGAAACATTACTCTTAATAAAAATAATAATGGTTACCATGGCATTGCTTTTTCAGGGGGTACATTTCATTTTGTATTGTGCATTTTAATTCCTTAATGTATAATAACTCATAGGTACATGATTGTGAGGGTGACTGCACTTGAAGAGGACTTGGGAGCTGCACTCTTGCCACACCTGCCCGATACTGGGTATATTACATAGCCGGCATCTGTATCTGACAGTAGAAACCAGAGATGAGCTTTGATCGTTACTCATAACCATTTAAATGCTGTTGTCAATCTCTTACAGAGGGTCTAAAATGGCGAGATTGTGGTGCTGTTGCTCTTCACCAGCATCCATCAGCCCTTTCCGATGGAACCTGCAGAAGACCCCCTCCACTGCCATTCTGGTATTCCCGTGAAACTCTCCTTTACCCTAATTAAAAATAAAGAAATAAAAAAATTAAACATATTTGATATTGTTGCATTCATAAACGTTCAATGTATTAAAATATAGAATGCATTACCCCAATGGTAGATGACATAAAGAGAAAAAAAAATAGAAACCTTATAATGATTGTTTTTCGATCACTACACCTCACTCAAGAGGCGGTTGTGCAGTACCTGGCCATTATCAGAAGACTGAGCAGCTCCAGAAATGAGCATTTCCTGCTGCCGCTGACACCGAGAACAGCTGATCTTTGGGGGTGCAGGGTGTCGGACCCCAACCAGTCAGACATTGATGACCTAACCTAAGGAGAGGCCGTCAATGTAAAAGTAGTGGACAACCTCTTTAATAGGAAACTGTGATTTTTCCTATCAACTGCTAAACTATAGTATTCCAGAATATAGAAGAAGCAAACAAATGATTGCAGGTTCAAGACCCCTATCAGGCTAAAAAATGTAAAAAAAAGTGTTCCAAAAATTACAATATATAAAAATTCAAATCAATCCACTTTCCCCCCATAAAAAGTATGGAAGCAAAAAAACACATCTGCTATTGCTGATCAAGCTATCAAAATAGAAAATGAATTAATCCATATAAAAGATGTTTAGAAATACTTTTTCTAAAGATCTCTTTATCTATGCTACTAGATACAGGGACAGTTAGGCAGGGATTCGCAATATACACCCAGAATTGCTCATAGCTCTGGGTGCACATTGCATCTGACAGGTTCCCTCTAAAAAAAATCTAGCAAGTCTAGCAAGTGTGCGTATTGCCATAATCGTACTTGGCTGGAGAGTCATGTGTTCTGGTTATATTTACTGTATAATGAATAATATACAAAATGTGAAAAATAATGGCAGAATTGCTATTTTTTTCACAATCTCTTAAAGTTTTTTGTCAATAGATTGGTAAAATAAAAGGCGCCATTCAAAACTTCAATTCGTCACACACAAAAAAACAGACTCTCATATGGCTATGTTGATTAAAAAGTAAAAACTTATGCATCTTGGATGAAGGAGAGAAAAAAAAAGTGCAATAACAAAGACAGACCATAAGGCTAAGGGGTTAAGGAAAATATGATACTTGTCTTATTCTCTGTTACTCTCATGTAGTTTGCGATGTTCTCATATACAGTATAGTAGATTTGCTCCATACCTCATGGAGTGACAAATATCGAGTGCCAAATTCTAAATGTCAAAATATTTAACACAATGAGGGTCATTCAGATGAGTGGGTGTAGGCGGCGGGTGAGGCTTGTGGCTCCAACACCTTTAAGTGGACCTATCATGCGCCATAAATATAGGTGTTTTGCCTAATGTAAATGCCGCCGTTCTCCTGAATTTAGCGTTGTTTATGTTTTGATCCATTGCCTCTTTGTTCTCGACATATAGACTTGCATGTAAATCTCGTCTTCTTAACCAAATTGAAGTAGTCCTCAAGTCTTCTCTATGGGTGTTTTCTTGAGGACCACACCCAATTGCCTAAAAATACTAGATTTATATAGAGGGAACTAGAGGTTGCCATATCTCAGGAATAAAACAATGCCAGATTCAGAGCAGCATTTATGCCAAGTTAAAAAAAACCAACCTATCATCATGTCAAAAGTTGACACTTTTTGCTCTTATTTTCTTGCCTCTGATCCCCTTAGTATTCCATTTGTATTTTTTTTTTTAATTCACCATACAGTTCCAGAGATATGAACCTTTTTAATTAGCTCTAATTTTTATGGTCTTTATGAAGGGGGTGTGCTTAACATGATAATTATGCAAAGCAACCAACAGACACGCCCCAGAGGATCCTGTGAGCCACGCCCCCTTAGTAAAGACCATACAAACTACCACTAAATAAAAGGCCCATGTCTCTGGACTCATACAGTGGATTTAAAAACAACAAAAATTAGAATATTCAGGAATAAAATAAGAATAAAAACTTTGCACTTTTGACCTGGTGACAGGTGCTTTATAATGATATATTATGACATTAATCAGTACTAAAATGACAGTGTTAAATAACCAGTCACCTTAAAGTATTGTGTGTTTAGGGTTAATATAATATTTTCTATTTCTTTCTTACACATTAGCAAATTATATTTAGTTAGATACCACACTGCTCATATTTGGACGGCAGAGCACCATTGGTTTGACCCTTCCATGTGTGTTTTTGCTGAAGGAAGCACAATCACATCTTCATTTTCAGCCCAGCTTGAGATCATGATTAGGGAGTTCATTGATCACTGAAAACTAATTGCTTGGATCCATCTCACTCTCCAATCGTGTTCGGTTTAGTTAAGTGGCATTTATCAGGATGTAATTAGATGGCTGTTTAGCTGGCCAGAGATGAAGATGAAGTTTTGTTTTTTTTGCAATACAACAAATACAATACAATAAAACAATACAAACTCATAGTGATAACAGTAACGTGTGTGATAACCAGAAACTTGTTAGCAATTGTTTTAAATAATAAGAAACAAATTTGGAAACGTGAGAATAAACTAACAAGATAAGGGTTTGCAGATTTTTTTCTGGCTGATTTTGATTTTTGAATTTAAAGTCACCTTTAATCCTGTCTGGTGTAATATGCATCCAGAGCCACAAGACGTTCTGGGTGCATATTGCTAATCCCTGCCTAACAGTCCCTCTATCTAGTATCATAGATAAAGAGATCTTTAAAAAAAGTATTTCTAAAGATCTTTTATGATATGCTAATGAGCGCAGGGACTAGTCACAAGGCCGTTAGTTCCTACTCTACTTCCGCCCTCTTAGGCTACATGCGCACGCTGCTTCTTTTTCGTGTTCACAAACTGCAGCCAAAACTGCAGCCAAAACTGCACCTTGTCAGAGAGAGCCTGGAAATGTCACAAAAAATGTAGGTGCTTTTTTGGTGCATTTTTGCTGCTTTTTTGGTGCGTTTTTGGCTGCAGTTTTGTCAACAATTGTTTCATGTATTTTTCAGTTCAAACAAGCCCATAAAGCTTGTTGAATTGAAAAAAAAAAATTAGAAATAAATAAATAATTAAAAAAAAACTGGCGTGCGGTCCCCCCCAATTTTAATGCCAGCCAGATAAAGCCATACGGCTGAAGGCTGGTATTCTCAGGATGGGGAGCCCCACGTTATGGGGAGCCCCCCAGCCTAACAATATCAGTCAGCAGCCGCCCAGAATGGCCGCATCCATTAGATGCGACTGTTCTGGGACTGTACCCGGCTCTTCCCGATTTGCCCTGGTGCGTTGGCAAATCGGGGTAATAAGGAGTTATTGGCAGCCCATAGCTGCCACTAAATCCTAGATTAATCATGTCAGGCGTCTATGAGACACCCTCCATGATTAATCTGTAAATTACAGTAAATAAACACACACACCCGAAAAATCCTTTATTAGAAATAAAAAACACAAACACATTCCCTCATTACCAATTTATTAACCCCGACAAAGCCCTCCATGTCTGGCATAATCCAGGATGCTCCAGCGTCGCATCCAGCTCTGCTGCATGGAGGTGACCGGAGAAGCAGCAGACACCGCCGCTCCGGTCACCTCCATGCAGCTAATGAAGACAGCCGTGCGATCAGCTGAGCTGTCACCGAGGTTACCCGCGGCCACCGCTGAATCCAGCGGTGGCCGCGAGTAACCTCAGTGACAGCTCAGCTGATCGCGCTACTGCGTGGAGCTGACAGGAGCGTGGAGCTGACAGGAGCGTGGAGCTGACAGGACGGGACTTTCAGCGGCGGCGGTGGCAGCGAGAGGGGTCCATCATCTCCCCTGTGCGTGCATGCTGGGGACACGTGGACGACGGGACTATCAGCGGCGGCGGCAGCGAGAGGGGGATGGACGTTGGCAGCTGAAAACATTGATTTTTCCCTCTCGCTGCCGCCGCCGCCGCTGATAGTCCCGTCCTCCACATCATCTCCCCTGTGCGTGCACGCTGGGGACAGTGGTACTTTGGGGAACACGTGGAGGACGGGACTATCAGCGGCGGCAGCAGCGAGAGGGAAAAATCAATGTTTTCAGCTGCCAATGTCCATCCCCCTCTCACTGCCGCTGCTGATAGTCCCGTCCTCCACATCATCTCCCCTGTGCGTGCACGCTGGGGACAGTGGTACTTCGGGGAACACGTGGAGGACGGGACTATCAGCGGCGGCGGCAGCGAGAGGGGGATGGACGTTGGCAGCTGAAAACATTGATTTTTCCCTCTCGCTGCCGCCGCCGCCGCTGATAGTCCCGTCCTCCACATCATCTCCCCTGTGCGTGCACGCTGGGGACAGTGGTACTTCGGGGAACACGTGGAAGACGGGACTATCAGCGGCGGCAGCGAGAGGGGGATGGACATTGGCAGCTGAAAACATTGATTTTTCCCTCTCGCTGCCGCCGCTGCTGATAGTCCCGTCCTCCACATCATCTCCCCTGGGGACAGCGGTACTTCGGGGAACACGTGGAGGACGGGACGGGACCACTTGCCTGACCTCACTTCCTGACAAATCACCTGCGTTTTTGGTACCAAAAACGCAGGTAAAAGGCAGGTAAAATGCACCACTTTTGATAGCATGCATTTTTCCTGCGTTTTTGATGCCCTCATTGATTTCAATGGGTGACAAATGTTGACAAAAACGCAGGAAGAATGAACATGCTGCATTTTTTTGTCACAAACTTTTGACAAAAAAAACACTGACAAATAAACTGCAATGTGCGCATGACAAATCTGACTTCTCATAGACTTTGCTGGGAAGTCAGATGTCAGAAAGTTCTGCTGACAAAACTGCAGCCAAAAAAGCAGCAAAAAAGCAGGAAAAAAAGCAGCGTGCGCATGTAGCAGGCTGCTTTCACACTTCCATCTTTTTGTATAAGTCACAATCCGTCATCTTGAGTAAATACGGTATTCTGCAAAATATTTTGCAGGATCCAGTTATTTCCCCTTAGACTCCTATTAACGATGGAATGTGACTGATAGCCCTGCGTTGCATCCAACGGATCAGTCGTTTAGTAACCGGGCGGAAGCAACGCAGAATGTAACGTTTTTTCTGTGCGCCGAAAAAACTGACAGCGACGGTTGAGTTGGCGTCCATCGTGTGTTATAATAGAAGCCTATGGGCGCCGGAATCTGGCGGAACTCCATCAAATGACATATTCTGGTGATTGTTCCATCTTTTAGCAATCGACCCTGCTCAGATGTGTAAATTCCTTACTAGTTAGAAAACATCTCTCTCTTTCTGGCGATCAGTTAGTCAGTCTCTTTGTCTGTCCGTCTGTCTCTCTCTGTCGATGTCGGTTTCTCTCTTTCTCTCTCTCTGTCAGTCGGTCTCTCCCTCTCACCCCCTCTCTCATGCTCACCGATCACCGATCACCAGTGATGCGTGTGGCTGCACAGCTGTCACACTGCACCAGCGGCTTCTCCTGCTTTTGAAAATGCCGTTCGCTCGTTATTCCATCTCGCATTCACTGCTTCTCCCGCCCACCAACGCCTATGATTGGTTGCAGTCAGACGAGCCCCCACGCTGAGTGACAGCTGTCTCTCTGCAACCAATCACAGCCGCCGGTGGGCGGGTCTATATCTTGCAGTAAAATAAATAAATAATTAAAAAAAAACGGCTTGCGGTCCTCCTCAATTTTGATAAGAGTCAAGGTGAAGCCACTCGGCTGATGGCTGGTATTTTCAGGATGGGGAGCCCCACGTTATGGGGAGCCTCCAAGCCTAAAAATATTAGCCAGCAGCCGCCCGGAATTGCCACATCCATTAGATGCAACAGTCTTGGGACTCTACCCGGCTCATCCCGAAATGCCCTGGTGTGGTGGCAATTGGGGTAATAAGGAGTTAATGGCAGCCCATAGCTTAGTGATGGCAGGCGTCTATGATACACACCCCATCACTAAACTGTAGTGAAAGTAAATAAACACAAACACGGAAAAATTCTTTATTTGAAATAAAAGACAAAAAAACCCCTCTTTCACCACTTTAGTAATCCCCAAATACCCATCCAGGTCCGACGTAATCCACACGAGGTCCCACGACACTTTCAGCTCTGTTACATTGTAAGCTGTCAGGAGCGGCCATAGAGCACCACCACTCGCTGTGAGCTCCACGGAGCAACTGAACTGAGTCGCGCTGTCAGCGGTGACGTCACATAGGTTACCCGCGGCCACAGCTGGATTCTCTTTGCCAGGTACAAATTGCTACAACGGATCCATTTTTTTAATCACAGTTGAGCCACAATCTCCAATGCATCTGTCACATCAGTCACAAAACAGATTGTGACTGATGGCAAAAGACGAAAGTGTGAAAGCAGCCTTAGCATGGGGCGTGCTAACATGCTATTCAATGCAGCATTATCAGCGATGACGTGCGTACCTTTGTCCACTCTCACCGCTGATCAGAAGTCAGTGACACTTCCGGTCATGTGCACTAGACCTCTCTGAAGCCAGGAGCGTGGAGCTGACAGGAGCGTGGAGCTGACAGGACGGGACTTTCAGCGGCGGCGGTGGCAGCGAGAGGGGTCCATCATCTCCCCTGTGCGTGCATGCTGGGGACACGTGGACGACGGGACTATCAGCGGCGGCGGCAGCGAGAGGGGGATGGACGTTGGCAGCTGAAAACATTGATTTTTCCCTCTCGCTGCCGCCGCCGCCGCTGATAGTCCCGTCCTCCACATCATCTCCCCTGTGCGTGCACGCTGGGGACAGTGGTACTTTGGGGAACACGTGGAGGACGGGACTATCAGCGGCGGCAGCAGCGAGAGGGAAAAATCAATGTTTTCAGCTGCCAATGTCCATCCCCCTCTCACTGCCGCTGCTGATAGTCCCGTCCTCCACATCATCTCCCCTGTGCGTGCACGCTGGGGACAGTGGTACTTCGGGGAACACGTGGAGGACGGGACTATCAGCGGCGGCGGCAGCGAGAGGGGGATGGACGTTGGCAGCTGAAAACATTGATTTTTCCCTCTCGCTGCCGCCGCCGCCGCTGATAGTCCCGTCCTCCACATCATCTCCCCTGTGCGTGCACGCTGGGGACAGTGGTACTTCGGGGAACACGTGGAAGACGGGACTATCAGCGGCGGCAGCGAGAGGGGGATGGACATTGGCAGCTGAAAACATTGATTTTTCCCTCTCGCTGCCGCCGCTGCTGATAGTCCCGTCCTCCACATCATCTCCCCTGGGGACAGCGGTACTTCGGGGAACACGTGGAGGACGGGACGGGACCACTTGCCTGACCTCACTTCCTGACAAATCACCTGCGTTTTTGGTACCAAAAACGCAGGTAAAAGGCAGGTAAAATGCACCACTTTTGATAGCATGCATTTTTCCTGCGTTTTTGATGCCCTCATTGATTTCAATGGGTGACAAATGTTGACAAAAACGCAGGAAGAATGAACATGCTGCATTTTTTTGTCACAAACTTTTGACAAAAAAAACACTGACAAATAAACTGCAATGTGCGCATGACAAATCTGACTTCTCATAGACTTTGCTGGGAAGTCAGATGTCAGAAAGTTCTGCTGACAAAACTGCAGCCAAAAAAGCAGCAAAAAAGCAGGAAAAAAAGCAGCGTGCGCATGTAGCAGGCTGCTTTCACACTTCCATCTTTTTGTATAAGTCACAATCCGTCATCTTGAGTAAATACGGTATTCTGCAAAATATTTTGCAGGATCCAGTTATTTCCCCTTAGACTCCTATTAACGATGGAATGTGACTGATAGCCCTGCGTTGCATCCAACGGATCAGTCGTTTAGTAACCGGGCGGAAGCAACGCAGAATGTAACGTTTTTTCTGTGCGCCGAAAAAACTGACAGCGACGGTTGAGTTGGCGTCCATCGTGTGTTATAATAGAAGCCTATGGGCGCCGGAATCTGGCGGAACTCCATCAAATGACATATTCTGGTGATTGTTCCATCTTTTAGCAATCGACCCTGCTCAGATGTGTAAATTCCTTACTAGTTAGAAAACATCTCTCTCTTTCTGGCGATCAGTTAGTCAGTCTCTTTGTCTGTCCGTCTGTCTCTCTCTGTCGATGTCGGTTTCTCTCTTTCTCTCTCTCTGTCAGTCGGTCTCTCCCTCTCACCCCCTCTCTCATGCTCACCGATCACCGATCACCAGTGATGCGTGTGGCTGCACAGCTGTCACACTGCACCAGCGGCTTCTCCTGCTTTTGAAAATGCCGTTCGCTCGTTATTCCATCTCGCATTCACTGCTTCTCCCGCCCACCAACGCCTATGATTGGTTGCAGTCAGACGAGCCCCCACGCTGAGTGACAGCTGTCTCTCTGCAACCAATCACAGCCGCCGGTGGGCGGGTCTATATCTTGCAGTAAAATAAATAAATAATTAAAAAAAAACGGCTTGCGGTCCTCCTCAATTTTGATAAGAGTCAAGGTGAAGCCACTCGGCTGATGGCTGGTATTTTCAGGATGGGGAGCCCCACGTTATGGGGAGCCTCCAAGCCTAAAAATATTAGCCAGCAGCCGCCCGGAATTGCCACATCCATTAGATGCAACAGTCTTGGGACTCTACCCGGCTCATCCCGAAATGCCCTGGTGTGGTGGCAATTGGGGTAATAAGGAGTTAATGGCAGCCCATAGCTTAGTGATGGCAGGCGTCTATGATACACACCCCATCACTAAACTGTAGTGAAAGTAAATAAACACAAACACGGAAAAATTCTTTATTTGAAATAAAAGACAAAAAAACCCCTCTTTCACCACTTTAGTAATCCCCAAATACCCATCCAGGTCCGACGTAATCCACACGAGGTCCCACGACACTTTCAGCTCTGTTACATTGTAAGCTGTCAGGAGCGGCCATAGAGCACCACCACTCGCTGTGAGCTCCACGGAGCAACTGAACTGAGTCGCGCTGTCAGCGGTGACGTCACATAGGTTACCCGCGGCCACAGCTGGATTCTCTTTGCCAGGTACAAATTGCTACAACGGATCCATTTTTTTAATCACAGTTGAGCCACAATCTCCAATGCATCTGTCACATCAGTCACAAAACAGATTGTGACTGATGGCAAAAGACGAAAGTGTGAAAGCAGCCTTAGCATGGGGCGTGCTAACATGCTATTCAATGCAGCATTATCAGCGATGACGTGCGTACCTTTGTCCACTCTCACCGCTGATCAGAAGTCAGTGACACTTCCGGTCATGTGCACTAGACCTCTCTGAAGCCAGGACACGTACACCCGGCTTCATACTGTGCATGCCGGGCATTCTGATCAGCAACGACAGAGGACACAGGTACGCGCGTCACTGCTGATGATGCTGCATTGAATAGCATGTTAGCACACCCCTGTGGATGTGCTAACAATCTAAGAGGGCGGAATGAGGGCAGGAAATAACACACTTGCAACTAGTCCCAGCGCACAGCATATCATTAAGGATCTTTAGAAATACTTTTTCTAAAGATCCCTTTATCTATGCTACTAGATGCTGGGACAGGGATTAGCAATATGGGGCAGGGATTAGCAATATGACAACTGCTCGTGATTCTGGGTGCACATTGCACCTGACAGGTTCCCTTTAACATAAACACAATAATCCTGTCATTGGAAGCTGCATTATAGAGATCATTTATCTTGGAAAGTGTATTTTCATATGTGCAGGGAAATTTTGCATTGAAAAATGCATCATCATGAATTACCATGCTGTACATATGAAATCCACATTGCCAGTTAATATCTATTCTGTGGATTTTATCCATAGTGCGTGGATGAGGTTTCATGAAATGTCATCCATGAAGCTGCTGCTGAAGTACACAGCTGATTTTCCACATGGATAGAAAACCAGCTGCGCATACTGGACATCCCCATCTCTGCTTTATGAGAGAATTATCTCATCCACACCACTGAAACACTTTATGGAAAATGATATTTAACTAACACAGTAACATTGTTTACTACCCTATATACAAGTATATAGTATTCAGATGGAAGTGCTCATATGGAGGGCTGAATGAGGCTAGGACTGAACCTTCTATGCCCCCTGCAGTAACATCCAGAGTGCTGATGTCTCACTGTATAGTGCCATGGGAACGGAGGGGGTGTACAGCCTCCTGCACAAGTATTAATCTGCAGGTTAAATAACATTACAATGCTGTCCAGTTGACTTACTGAAAATGCGGCAACTGGGAGAAAATTAACTTCATTCTTCCTGGGAACCACCAGCTTCCAGTCATAGAGGCGCGGCCAGAGTAGCTAAAGTTACGGCAGCTGTAAGTAGGCCCCAGCACTTTGACTGACAGCCTGCTCCGAGGAGCATGTGTGCATAGCGACCTCTTAATCACAGTGCCAGCTGCAGCTCACTGTCTACTGACCAGTGCCTGAAGCTGCTCAGCGCTGCCTTTATGACTGAAAGCTGGCGATTCACAGAAGGAAAAAGTTAATTTTCTCCTAGTAGCCACACTTTTAGTGGTGCTGCTGTAATGTTATTAACATGTTATAAACCTTCAGTTTAACCCTATATCTACAGGTTAATAGCGTATGGGGACATGACTTGTTCCCTTTAAGTGCCAAAGATAAAATCAAATACTGACCTGTTCAGGAAAGTCTTTCCTACTGCTAATTGATAATTTCCTGGTCCCATTGGAAGGAACTAGACCTGTACTTGGCTCTACAGTATAGGCCTCATTTATTCATGCACATTCTAGTTTTGTAGGGGTAAAAGTTTCTTATTATCGCCCTTCTTGAGAGCACAGCTTTTCTGCCTCCCTGCTTCCTTCCAGCCCAATTGTGCGCTGTCCCATGCTGCAATCACAGTCAGATTGCCTGTGAATAGAGATGAGTAAACCCAATATGTAAAGTTCAGGGTTTGTACTGAACAGTGGGTGTCTGGGTCTCGGACTCGAAAACGGACTTCTAAAAAAAGTCTGTGTCCACGTTTTGGTGCTAGTCTGGTACTAACACTTGATCGAGCATTGCTGTGCTTGGGTGCGCTCGGCCTACTGAGAACTGAATGGCTCTCACTGGGGGGTAAAAACAATATTTTTGGATGTGGAGTTTAAAAAAAAAAAAAGAAAACAAAACACTCCCTTATTCCCCTGAAAATGCTCTATTTATGGATGGCAGTCTGTGGGCAGAGAGCTGAACTGCCCAATCATTGACTTCCATTATATTTGTTACTCAAGTCAAGCCCGTTAGTTCAGGTCCCCATTAACATATATGGGGTCTGGGGTCCGGAAACAAGTTCAGGTCAAGTTTGGGTCCCGATACGATGCTGAATCAGTCAGCAGGTTGTTCCACATATAAAGTACAGGCAATACCATACTGGCAATATGATGCTGATTCAACTCATACCTTCAGTTTAGAGATTCAAGCCTTCATTGCTGAAAAATCTTTTATCAAACCTTCAGAAATTACATCATTGGTGCAGTGGCTTGAGCTTCAGGGTGGGACTTTGTGGTCCGGGTGCTCTGTGATGATTCCTCCTCCTGGCTTGCCTTCTCTTCATTATTTAAATTTCGTGCTGCCACCGCCATATACAGTGCCTTGCGAAAGTATTTGGCCCCCTTGAACTTTTCAACCTTTTCCCACATTTCAGGCTTCAAACATAGAGATAAAACATTTTAATTTTTTGTTGAAGAATCAACAATAAGTGGGACACAATTGTGAAGTTGAATGAAATTTATTGCTTATGTTAAACTTTTGTGAAAAATAAATAACTGAGAAGTGGGGCGTGTAATATTATTCGGCCCCTTTACTTTCAGTGCAGCAAAATCAGTCGAGAAGTTCATTGATGATCTCTGAATGATCCAATGTTGTCCTAAATGACTGGTGATGATAAATATAATCCACCTGTGTGTAATCAAGTCTCCGTATAAATGCACCTGCTCTGTGATAGTCTCAGGGTTCTGTTTAAAGCGCAGATAGCATCATGAAGACCAAGGAACACAACAGCCAGGTCCGTGATACTGTTGTTGAGAAGTTTAAAGCCGGATTTGGATACAAAAAGATTTCCACAACTTTAAACATCCCAAGGAGCACTGTGCAAGCGATCATATTGAAATGGAAGGAGTATCATACCACTGCAAATCTACCAAGACCCGGCCATCCCTCTAAACTTTCATCTCAAACAAGAAGACTGATCAGAGATGCAGCCAAGAGGCCGATGATCACTCTGGATGAACTGCAGAGATCTACAGCTGAGGTGGGAGAGTCTGTCCATAGGAAAACAATCAGTTGTACACTGCACAAATCTGGCCTTTATGGAAGAGTGGCAAGAAGAAAGCCATTTCTCAAAGATATCCATAAAAAGTGTTGTTTAAAGTTTGCCACAAGCCACCTGGGAGACACACCAAACATGTGGAAGAAGGTGCTCTGGTCAGATTAAACCAAAATCGAACTTTTTGGGCAAAATGCCAAATGATATGTTTGGTGTAAAAGCAACACAGCTCATCACCCTGAACACACCATCCCCATTGTGAATCATGCAAGCATGGTGGTGGCAGCATCATGGTCTGGACCTGCTTTTCTTGAGCAGGGACAGGGAAGATGGTTAAAATTGATGGGAAGTTGGACGGAGCCAAATACAGATGAATAAAAATAGAGAGTTGAGTTTCATATGGCCAAACATAATTCAAAAAGATGACTAGTATACCCACATAAATAACAATTATTTATTACAGATAATTCACATACAAAATAGGGGTACTGTTGTTAGAAAAACTGGATTCATAAAATTACAGAGCAGTGAAGGGTTAAAGAACAAACAGAGAACACCCTTCCAGGGACCCAGGCAGCATTAATCAAGTGTTCTATATAGGCAGACATATTGCACAGCCCATAGGGGTAGAGTCTCTTTAATAAGGCCCATCAAGGTATAACACACAGAGAAGCCCATAGGTTGTGCTTAGATTAGAGCAACTGCTTACCCATATTGAGTGTCTATATAGTAGCCGTGTCCAGGGTCCGGTGGGAGAGGGGAGAAACGCCCCAACGCGTTTCGCTTGTAGTGCTTCCTCGGGGGGCGGTGTGACCCAATGTGGTGTATCCCATATATATATGCCCACCATGATTGTGCCCAGATAGCCGCCGTCTAATTGCCGCATGCGCCGTGACTACGCCCGCATCACGCGCGTCACTTCCGGGTCTCCTGGCGGAAGTGACGTTCACAATGGGAACGTCACCTCCCACCAACCGGAGCTCCTCAGTGCGCGCGCGTCTGCAGGCAGCACAGGGCATGCGAAGCCCGCGCGGCCATCTTAAGTGATGGTAAAATCCTCATGTAAGTAACGGGTTTTTGCCCATAGTGTGGAGAGGATATCGCGTCATCGTCAAGACACTTTGAGTATGCGTGGCCATCTTATATGCTGGTAAAGTCCGAATATGAATATAGGGATTTGCCCACAGTGTAAGGGGAAAGTCACGTCATAAGTAGATGGAAAAGAGGAGCAACATAAATATCTTATATGTAAAGATGATAGCCACTATTCTGCAATGCTACCCACAATGGGGAAAACAAATAAAGAATATATGAGAAATTGAATGATAATAATAGAGACCCTCCGGATCCACCACATGTCCCAAATCACTACAGAAGATAATAACACACTGCATGCCCATGATTAAAGCCCTAGCACCAGCACCAGAATGTAGAGTTTCATCCACAATGGCCTGAGATCATGCAATCCCCATTGGAATTTATGTAAATCAGTCGCTGATCCCAGGTCATAGAAACACATCCACCCTTATATGTCAGTGCCACAGCAAAAATCAGGCATATAAATCAGGGACAAAAAGGTGGGTCCAGGAGGGAACACTAAGACAATGAACATTCCTATATTTAGCAATCATCACACAGAAGATGACCCAAAAAAATGGACCATAAATTCCATATACTGATATACATCATACTAGATACCCCATATAGTCCGTAGAATAACATATATTGTGACAGATATTCCCATTCACAAAGAGTATATAAATTTATTTCACATGTACTTATACTACTAACATTCTCAAACAATCACTATTAAATCTCAATGTGGTTATACATATTGGACAATATTAACATAAATACATGTTGCCAAGAAGGAGAATTCAAGATCTTGATCGTTAGATGGCGTAGGCAAGATGAAGTTCAGTATCTCCACATCGTATAATCCAATATGGCAGGGCAAACAGCACATGTAGGCATATAGGGAAACAGCCATGTGGGTCACATCTCAGAAAAAGAGAAGAAAAAAGGGGAAGGGAATTAAAATCACAATTAATTAAAAACAGCGGGACACAAAAAATGAGCCGCTACCAGAGAGACAGTTGCAAATCTATAAAAATGAGGAGAAACTCAGTTTCTCATTCAAGCCAGATGGTGTTAGGGTGCCCAGGCGCACTATCCAGCTACATTCACGCTGAGACAGCATTTTGGTGTAGTCACCGCCTCTAGTCCCCAGGTGAACAACATCAATACCCCTGACTCTAAATTCCTTGGGATTACACCCATGTTCCAGTTTGTGATGTCGGGGCAGAGTCTTCATCTGGGGATCATCAAGACCGATGTCCACCGCAGCCAAGATGCCCCTCACATGTTCCCGTGTGCGGAACCTCAATTCACGAGTGGTGAGGCACACATAAATTTTACCACAGCCACATGTGGCATAGCATATAACATTGCATGTTCGGCACGTAATATGATGTTGTATCGTGAATTCACTCTTGCCGTCAGCTGATAGGAAAGAGGAAGCCCTTACCATATTGCGACATGCAATGCAAGAGCCGCATGGGAAGAATCCTTTTAAGGGTTCCCCCCCACCGAAAATGCGAGGTATACCAGCCACATAGTGGCTCTGAACCAACTTGTCACGTAGGTTGGGTGCACGCCGAGAGGTCACTAAGGGAGTAGATGGTAATAAATCCCCAATGGATGGATCCATTTTCAGAACACCCCAATGACGTCTAAGTACTGTACACATCTCCTGCCAACGATCATTAAAAGTAGAAATGAAACGTACGGGCGGAAAAGCCTCCTCCTTCTGTTTAAGTTTGGGTACCAAAAGATCGGTACGCACCGCCTGCCGTGCACGTCCAAAACCACGGCGCACACTCCTCCCACTATAGCCCCTGGATGTGAATCTCTTCCGGAGATCTAGGGCCTGTTCCTTAAAGAGGGCATCGGTGGAACATACCCTCTTTGCCCTCAAATATTGCCCAACCGGAATTGCAGAGATCGTGGAGGGAGTGTGTGCCGAGGACGCATGCAGGAGGCTATTGACCGATGTTTCCTTACGGCATATGGTTGTTTGGATCGAGCAGTCGGGATGCACCATGATACGAATGTCCAAAAAATCTATTGTTTTTTTATTACAATTAAAAGTAAGTTTAATGTTGAAATCATTCAAGTTTAAATCATAAATGAATGATGAAAAATCAGAAACAGTGCCCTTCCAGAAAATCAAAATGTCATCAATAAAACGGAGCCAGCACTGCGCCTGGGACACGGCGGGCACGCCCTCGCCGAAAACCTCCCTCTCCCAAAAACCCAGAAAGAGGTTTGCGTACGAAGGCGCGCACGCCGCGCCCATCGCAGTGCCGCGCTCCTGTAGAAAAAAACGATCCTTAAACAGAAAATAATTGTGAGTCAAAATAAACGAAAGTAACTCCAAAATTAATTCGACCAATGGTGCATCCAGACTGCTCATCTCCAAGAAGAATCTCACCGCCCGCAGTCCATGTTCGTGTTTTATCGAGGAGTAGAGTGATTCCACATCCACTGTGGCCAGAATGACGTCAGGGTCCACAAAGATCCCATCGATCTGCCGCAGGACGTCCACAGTGTCCCTGACATAAGAGGGCAAAGTCTGAACCAAAGGATGCAGGTAATATTCAATAAACCTGCAAACCGGCTCAGACAGCCCCCCAATGCCAGAGACAATGGGACGCCCCGGGGGGACCAGGGGATCTTTGTGGACTTTGGGTAATAAGTAAAAAGTAGGGATTTGGGGGTTCCTTACTAATAGTCCATCCATGATTTTTTTGAGGATGATCCCTTTTTGAAAGGCCAAATCAATGATTTTAAAGAGATCCGCCATATAGTTATTCGTCGGGTTCGAGGCTAAGGAGGAATAGGATGATCTGTCCCTCAACTGTCTAAAGGCTTCCCGTTCGTACATCTTAACGGGCCAGAGCACCACATTCCCCCCTTTATCTGCTGGTTTAATAACCACATCAGGCAGATTGCTCAGTTCCCTAAGAGCTCTCCTCTGCCCAGCCGTTAGATTATCCCTCCTCCTACCACTGCCATCCAAGGTTTTAAGACCATTTGCTACCAACTTATGGAATATCTCAACGGCCGGGCATAGGGAGAAAGGGGGAAAAGTAGTCGACCTCGGATAGATGGATTTTGGGAAACTGCCCTTACTGACAGAAGGGGAGGGATCCTCCAACTCCTCCAAGATGGCTAATGCCTCGCTCTCCACCGTACCTATATTGGCTCTTTGTGTGTCCTTATTTGCATGCAATTTTTGTAAGACCAGCTTACGTGAGAATAGGTTCAGATCCTTCAATGCTGTGAAATAGTTGAAGGGACTATTGGGAACAAAAGACAACCCTAGTTCCAACACCTCAATTTGGGGCCCAGTGAGTGTAATACTTGAGAGATTAATTACCTCCAAATTGTTGCTTTTGTTCCTACTCTTCTTCTCAATGGGTTCGGGAGCAAAAAAAAGCAAACACAGCTCATCACCCTGAACACACCATCCCCATTGTGAATCATGCAAGCATGGTGGTGGCAGCATCATGGTCAGGACCTGCTTTTCTTGAGCAGGTACAGGGAAGATGGTTAAAATTGATGGGAAGTTGGACGGAGCCAAATACAGGACCATTCTTGAAGAAAACCTGTTGAAGTCTGCAAAAGACCTGAGACTGGGACAGAGATTTGTCTTCCAACAAGACAATGATCCAAAAAATAAAGCAAAATCTACAATGGAATGGTTCACAAATAAACGTATCCAGGTGTTAGAATGGCCAAGTCCAGACCTGAATCCAATCAAGAATCTGTGGAAAGAGCTGAAAACTGCTGTTCACAAACGCTCTCCATCCAACCTCACTCAGCTCGAGCTATTTGCAAAGGAAGAATGAGCAAGAATTTCATGTTCATTTCGATGTGCAAAACTGATAGACACATACCTCCAGCGACTTGCAGCTGTAATTGGAGAAAAGGTGGTGCTACAAAGTATTAACTTAAAGGGGCCGAATAATATTGCACACCCAAATTTTCAGTTTGTTTTTATTACAAAAGTTTAACATAAGCAATAAATATCGTTCACTTTCACAATTGTGTCCCACTTGTTGATTCTTCACCAAAAAATTAAAAAAATGTTATCTTTATGTTTAAAGCCTGAAATGTGAGAAAAGGTTGAAACGTTCAAGGGGGCCGAATACTTTCAAAAGGCACTGTAGCAATAGAATTCACGCATGCATGTACCACGATCCCCAGCAACCATTTTATTGAAGACATTGTAAAGGCGAATATGAGTGGTGGCGGCACATGAGTAGATTAAAAAAATTTTTCAGCAGTGCATGCGCCACCACCGCTCATAGTTATCTCCACAGTGTCCTCAGTACAGTAAAATAGTGATGGAGATCGCAGGACGTGCATGCGCCAATTATTTTATTGAAGAAAATGTTACACTAGCAATGCGCATGCTCCGCCAACATTGGCAATGGCGGTGGGAAATTTAAATAAAGAAGAGGAGGCAAGCCAGAAGGAGGAAGCATTCCGAAAGACTTGGTTAACATTATTAATAATAATAATAATATTTTTTATTTATATAGCACCAACATATTCTGCAGCGCTTTACAATTCAGAGGGGACATGTACAGACAATACGAGACATTACAGAATATCAAAATTCAACAGATACCAAGAGGAGTGAGGGCCCTGCTCGTAAGCTTACAGTCTATGAGGAAATAGGGGAGGCACAAAAGGTAAATTGGGGAGGGGGAAACAAAATCCCACCCTGATGCTCAAGCCACTGCACCAATGATGTCATTTCTGAAAGTTTGATTCAGGATTTTTCTGCAATCAAGCATCGAATCTCTAAACTGAAGGTATGATTTGAATCAGCATCCTAGCTCCAGTATGGCACTGCCTGTACTTTATATATGTGTAAAACCTGCTGGTTGGTCCCTCATCACTACCTGTGAATAGAGATGAAAGAACCCGAACTGTAAAGTTCGGGGTTTGTTCCAAACACTCAGTGTCCGGGGCTTGAAACCAAACATGGTCTTTTTAAAAAGTCCGTGGCCGAGTTACGGTGCTGTGTGTATGCTAACCACTCAATCGAGCATCACTATGCTCAGGTACGTTCGGTGATCGGCCCAGTGTGAGTCGCTTGCAGTCTCTGAATGGCGTGCACTGGGGGTAAAAACATTTTTGGATGCTGTGTGTGTAATTTAAACCAACGCCCTCCCTCACCCAGAAATGCTCAGGAGAGCCGAACTGCCCAATCAGTGACTCCCATTATGCTCATTACTCTAATAGAGCCCGTTAGTTTGGGTCATTATTGACTTATATGGGGCTCGGGTCTTCAACACTTTCAGGTCAAGTCTGAGTTCCGAAACGAACTTTAAACTTAAAACTGGCCCAACCCAGTGAACCTGAACATCCATGGGTCTGTTCATCTCTACCTGTGAAGTATTGGGGAAGTGCAGGGGCTCTAGAGATGGCCACGCATTCTAGAGAACTGCGCAGCATCGGAAAGGTCTTGGAGAATAAGTTACGTACATTGATGTTGATTTCAGGCCATTTATCTTACAGAGGACTCTTAACACCAGATAGTTTTATGGCCAATCCTCGTCTGCTGGAAATTTTAGGATTGTGTCATTGTAGCCCACACCAGAAACCCTTGTAAGGGTGGAGGGACATGCAGCAAATTTGTTGCACTAATTTCTGTTATCACATTCATCTGAATGGAACGTACAGAAATCCATGTGCTCACCCCTAAAACATCCCAATCAAATATATGGAACTTAATTATAGTGGAAATTCCTGCAACCAATCTGAAAATATTTTTTCATTAGAGAACTGTACAGTATTGTAATAAAAGATAAAAAAAATTACAAATGTGTGCTAAGTAAATCAGTTAACTCTCTGCGTAAAGGAGCTGAAGACTTTCCTCCACCTACCAGTCAGTGATTGACAGGTTTGGGATGGCTGTCAGTCAGTGGCTAGTGGGTGAAGGTCTGCAGTAGATCAATGAGGAGAATTAGAATCGCATGCTGATTTCCATAAAATGCATGTCCAGTGCCACCGCTCATACCATGCAGGAGTGGGCACAGACAGAAGAAGCCCCTGTGCAAGAACAGTATATGGAGCCTTTACATTCCAACAGTTCCCCATAATGCACAATGGGACGTGGCCCCGAAACCTCCTGGACCCCTATATGATTGCACAGGATGACCTAATGGTATGTCTGCCTGATACCATGCTGCCTACACATAGGGCATTATATAACTGGGGAGTAGAGTTTGACATTACATGATAATGATTTATCAGTCTGTAAGACATTACCAATATATTTTCTCATTAAATGAATATTGATCAGCTGTGATCACTTTGGTATCATAGCATTCAATGCATATGATGATATTGTATATGGGGATATTGTATATGGGGATCCGTATATGGTGATATATACAATATATGGTCATATACATTGTATATGGGGATACTGTATATGGGGATCTGTATATGGTGATTTGTATATAGTGATTTGTATATGGTGATATATATCGTATATGGTGATATTGTATATGGGGTCTGTATTTGATGATTTGTATATGGTGATATAAATTGTATATGGGGATTATTATATATGGTGATATTCTATACAGAGATATTGCATATGGGGATCTGTATATGGGGATATTGTATATGGAGATATATATTGTATATGGTGATATTGTATATGGTGATTTGTACATGCTGTTATATATTGTATATGGGGATCTGTATATTGTGATATTGTATATTATGATATATATTGTATATGGTGATATTGTATATGGTGATTTGTACATGCTGTTATATATTGTATATGGTGATATTGTATATGGGGATATTGCATATGGGGATCTGTATATTGTGATATTGTATATTATGATATACTGAATATTGTATATGAGCGGCATGGTGGCTCAGTGGTTAGCACTGCAGCCTTGCATCGCTGGGGTCCTGGGTTCAAATTCCACCAAGGACACCATCTGCAAGGAGTTTGTATGTTCTCCCTGTGTTTGCGTGGGTTTCCTCCCACACTCCAAAGACATACAGATAGGTACTCTAGATTGTGAGCCCCAATGGGGACAGTGTTGCCAATGTATGTAAAGCGCTGTGGAATTAATAGTGCTATATAAATGAATAAAATTATTATTATTAATTATATTGTATATGGGGCTATTGTATATGGAGATATTGTATATAGGGATATTGCATTTGAGGATAATGTATATGGGGATATACAGTACCTATGGTGATATTGTATATTGGGATATATATTGTATATGGGGATAATATATATGGTGATATTGTGATATGGTATATAGGAATACTCTATATGGTGCTATTGTAGATGGGGATATTGTACATGGTGAAATTGCATATGGGATATATATATATATATATATATATATATATATATATATATATTGTATATGGGGATATATATTGTATATGGGGATATTGTACATAGTGATATTGTATATGGTATATATATTGTATATGGTGATATTATGTGGCAGCCCACACCTCACCCCCTTGGCATACACACTGGCAATCAGTGCCAGTGGTGTGCAGAGAGATTTTTGCACGCTTCTTGCTCCATGCCTCCTCTAATAAGACTGCAACTTGTCCCTGTGTGAAGACTGGGGGCGAGAGTCTCCCTCCTCAGCCTGTGCCGCCCCCAGATCCCTGTTGCATCCCCAGGAGGAGGAGGAGGAGGAAGGGGAGCTTCCCTGGCAGCCGCTTTGCCACTTGTGAGTTGCTGCAGCAGGTTCCTGTGCTCAGACTTGCAGAGGCGGAGGTGGAAGCGGAGGCGGCGCCGGGCTGCAGAGAGAAGCCGCTCACCACTGCAATGTGCAGGGAGAGGGTGCCCAGTGCCCGAGCCCCTGCCAGCCGCCGCCAGCAGCCCCCAGCCGCCGACACTGCTGACTTCATCACACTTTTGGCTGATGTGCCGCACCGATCCTGCTACTTCTGAGACTGACATCTGATAGCTGGTAAGGTCGCTTCTTCCCTGTATCTTCCAGGTATTTTGGGCACACTTATGGGCACTGGGCACTTTTCTCATGTAATACTTTGTGTGGGACAATGCCTTTTTGTCAGCATTGTAACTTTTGCTCTGTCCTCATCTGACATAAAATGTGACATTTTCATTCTGTACTCTCCTCTGTGTGATAGTACAGCGCCACACCATGTGTTGTCTCCAAAATGCCCAGGGACACCTGCAGATAGCAACCCACGGTGCCAATATACCCTGTGCCCAGAGTTACCAGCAGCTATTATTCATGGAGATTTCACTTCAGACATCATTATCCACAGGTCTGATCTGTATGTGCCATATGCACAGCAATATATGTACATATATAGTATCGTGCACACACTATAGACAGACAGAGAGAGAGAGAGAGAGAAAGAGAGATATAGAGATATAGATAGAAAGAGAGCAAGAGATAGAGAAAAAGAGAGATAAAGATGTAGAGAAAACAACAGATAGAGAGATAAAGAGAGATGTAGAGAGAGATAGAAAGAGACAGAGAGATATAGAGAGATAGACAGATAGAGAGAGAGTGAAAGAGAGACAGAGATAGAGAGTGTGAAAGAGAGAGAAAGAGCCATAGAGTGATAGGGATAAAGAGAGAAAGAAAATGAGATTGAGAGAAAGCGATTAGAGAGGAGAGAAATAAAGAGAGAGTGATAGAGAAAGAGAGAGAGACAATTAGAGAGAGTGTGAGATAGAGAAAGATAAGGTGAAAGAGATGGAGACAGAGATTGCTAAATCCATATATCTACATATATGTATGTATATACACATGTAGTGTGTAACTGTATAATGTATTGCATATGACTATTTCACATATTATTAATAATGATACCATACTGTATAAATAATTATTATTATTATTACTGACATTTGTAATGATACCATGTATCACTTCTATGGTGCCTTCTTTATAGTTATGTAATCTGTACTGTATATGGATACAATGGAGATATTGCATCTAGTAATATATTATACTGCATTTGATTACCTCATAGTGATATACTATGGACATTAGCATATGGTATATTACACAGTTCTATTATTATATGTTATCATGTATATTTTATTGTATATATCAGGATAGAGCTATATATAATGTGATGCCTGATATTTTGTATCTCACATTACTTTATGTAGTGGGGTATACTATTGTACAGTTATTACTACTATGGACTATATTGTGTATATATATATATATATATATATATATATATATATATATATATATATATATATATATATATATATATATAATACCACCTACATGTTGTGAATTTAGTGGGATGTGTTTCTGTTCTGGTAGAAAATCACCTTTGCCAGGCGGAAGTCCTGTACAATGCCAATTGGCATCAGGAATAGAAAGTTATGTGCAGCCCCTTGTTTGCCAGTCACATGTACTATAACGTCCTCCCAGGCAATGATCAGCACCATTAGCATTGGGAGAAGTGGGTACATTCGGGGAGCAATGTGGCTGCCTGTGCTATTACAGCACTGGGCTCACTTTATTATGGGACAGTATAGATATGGGGGTACTGGGGTACTAGCATAGTGCCACGATTCAGGGACACGGGGCTGCATTCCACCAAAGCACATAAAGCTGTAGAGACCTAACTGGGATCAATGGTGAAGTGTTTCCTTTTTATTTAGATTTCTGATGTTACTTCTAGTTAGAATGTTGCAGTTCTCTATTATTACAGCTGTGATCCTGGCTCCTCCATGTCCTTGTGTTATATTTCCTTGTCCTTTCTTATGTACAGTTCTGGTTTCCTCCTTTGTGATCCATTCCTCTCCCCTGTGATCCCCCTCCTGATCTCTGACTGTAGAGACTGGCACATGTGGATGGGCACTATTTTGGAAAAACTAGTACTATAATGTGATGGCGTTATTGATGTATCCCTATACAGCTAAAAATATGGGCAGTTGTGCTGAAGCTGCTGGCACTGCTATTTGGCCTACATTTGGGCACAAGACTTGGGAAATAGATACGAGGTGGCATCACAGACAATCTAGGAGCAGAATCTGCTTAATTGACTTTATATAGAAGATGTGACCTCAGTAGTAGAGGACAATAAAAAAGGGCAACAGATGGAAATTCAATAGTATGTAACTGGCCACTCAATATAATAATGCAAAGAAGGAGGAAACTGAGTTTCATATGGCCATACATAATAAGAAACACGAATAATGCACCCAAATATGTATATAAATATGTATTATTACAGAAATAACTATACAAATAGGGGCACTGTTATAAACATGGATTATAAAATTATAACAGTAGCTGGAATGCAGAAAAATCAGAGATATCCCAAACTAAGACCTCAAACAGCAACATAATTATCAGGGTAGTCCCAACATTGACAAGAATGATACACAGTACAAAAGTTAATATATAAAGAAAGCCCTACAAGGCATATATGAGGAACTGGGCTTTTTTATAATCCATGTTTATGACAGTGCCCCTATTTGTATAGTTATTGCTGTAATAATACATATTTATATACATATTAGGGAGCATTATTCATGTTTCTTATTATGTATGGCCATATGAAACTCAGTTTCCTCCTTCTTCTCAGTAGTACAGAGGTGGAGTATGGCGCCACCAAAATAAGAAATGCTTCCATGATTGTGGTTACAGAGTGAGGAGCCAGGCCGCCCCTGGTTTATACAAATTAATGCCAAACTAATAGGCTCCATATGCAGACAGCATCATTGTCCGGTGCCAGTCCGGGCTATATCTAGTTACACTAATTAGGCACCATCATATGTCACTTGCCTTGTATGTATCATGCGCTATATACTATAATATCTTTGTGATTTTCTTGGGATAGTTATGCCGTCTTCTACAACAGCTGAAAAACACCAGCAATAACTAAGAGATTAAAACAGGCTGGAAGAAAGTGATTTATTTTGTTTTATTAAAAATATGCCAATTCCAACCGAGCCAGAGGGACCCATATTAAAAAAGAACATCGCGGAGAGGAATCTTCCCTTCCACTACATATAGTTACTGTAATGATACAGTATTTAGTAGTGAGTACATAACACGCATGTAATTGCTGGGAAACGGCATCAAACATTGTATTATTCTAATTATACAAACTTTAGCATTGTACATGGAATCTCCCTGCAAATCACAGTCACAGTTAAAGGGAATCTGTCACCAGGTTTTTGCTCCCCCATCTGAGAGCAGCATAATGTAGAGACAGAGACCCTGGTTCCAGTGATGTGTCACTTAAGGGTGCTTTACACGCTGCGGCATCGCTAGCGATTGCTAGCGATGTCGAGCGCGATAGCACCCGCCCCCGTCGCTCGTGTGACATTTGGTGATCGCTGCCGTAGCGAACATTATCCCTACGGCAGAATCACACAAACATACCTTGTCAGCGACCTCGCTGTGACCGCCGAACAATCACTCCCTCAAGGGGGAGGTACGTTCAGCGTCATAGCGATGTCACAGCGGCGTCACTAAGCGGACGGCCAATAGAAGCAGAGGGGCGGAGATGAGCGGGACGTAACATCCCGCCCACCTCCTTCCTTCCGCATTGCCGGTGGACACAGGTAAGGAGATGTTCGTCGTTCCTGCGGTGTCACACATAGCGATGCGTGATGCCGCAGGAACGACGAACAACATCGTACCTGTGGCAGCAGCGATATTAAGGAAAGGAGTGACTTGTCAACGATCACCGTCTTTGAACGATTTTGCGATCGATGATCGTCGCTCCTTGCTGTCACACGCTGCGATGTCGCTACTGGCACGGGATGTGCCTCACTAACGACGTGACCCCGACGATATATCGGTAGCGATGTCGCAGCGTGTAAAGCACCCTTTACTGAGCTGTTTGCTGTCATTTTGATAAAATCAATGTTTTCTCTGCTGCAGATCTAGCAGTTATACAGAGCTCATGAATATGCTGGACTACCTGCGAGCATGCCAAGTAGTCCTGTATTGATAATCTCCTGGTGAATAATCAGTGATTTTATTAAAACTACAAATAGCAGCCGAGTAAGCGACACATCGCTGGAATCAGGATCTCTTTCTCTACGTTATGCTGCTCTCAGATTAGGTGGCAAAAACCTGCTGACAGATTCCCTTTAAAATCTGGAAAAGAACAGACCATCACCAGTATTAGCTTTTAAGACTAAAGGGTGCTTTACACGAGACGAGCTATCGTGCGATGCATCGTCGGGGTCCCGGTTTTCGTGACGCACATCCAGCATCGTTCACGACATCGTCTCGTGTGACACCTCCGAGCGACACAGTATCGCTCACAAATCGTGAGTCATGTACTCGTCGCTCAGTTTTAAAAAATTGTTTAATTAAAATGGTGCCGGTTGTTCATCGTACCCGGAGTAGCACACATTGCTCCGTGTGACACCCCGGGAACGATGAACACAGCTTACCTGCGTACTGCGGCTCCCGGCGGCTATGCAGAAGGAAGGAGGTGGGCGGGATGTTTACGTCCCGCTCATCTCCGCCCCTCCACTTCTGTTGGCTGGAGGCTTTTTGACGTCGCTGTGACGCCGAACGTCCCTCCCCCTTCAGGAAGAGGATGTTCGCCGCCCACAGCGAGGTCGCTCAGCACGTAAGTACGTGTGGCGGGGGTTTTATGACTTTGTGCGACACGGGCAGCGATTTGGTCGTCTCGTGTAAAGCAGGCATAAGGCTCCATTTTGTTATTTGCAGGTTTTTTGTCTTTGTCTACTGGCAGATAGGCAATGTCAGATATGTATTTATTTATTTTACTCATTTATACCACATTATTAATTCCACAGCACTTTACAAATGTGTTCATCACAGTCCCCATTGGGGCTCACAATCTAAATTTCCTATTAATATGTCTTTGGAGAGTGGGAGGAAACGGGAGACAACCCAGTGCAAACAGGGAGAACATGCAAACCCCTTGTAGATCTTGTCCTTGGTGGGATTTGATGGGATTTGAACCCAGGACCCCAGGGCTTCAAGACTGTATTGCTCTACTTGTGCATTTTTGTGTGTAAATTATCGTATAACCCTTTCAATGGACTTTAAAATGTTAAACGTCTCCTACCAGAGTACAATGAATTAGCTGAAAAAACTGAATAATGAAAACCTTGCCCATATTGCCCAGCAAATAATAAAAAAATACAAGGAATTATGTAAGTACCATATAAATGGAGTAAGAGCCATAATCAATTGGCACAAAATTAAAATTGCGTAAAAAATAAACTTTAACTGCAAAAAGAGTTAAAGTAAAACCTGTCATGAAAACGCGAGGCACTCTGCAGGCAGCGAGTTATAGAGCGGGGGAGCTGAGGACACTGATACATAGTGTTTTTATAGTGTTTTAATCATTTAATCTGCTTTTCCTGTTTGTTTTTTCTGATCACTGGGCAGTCCTATCCGTGACTGACAGCGTTCTTTGTATAATTGTGCATATAGAGATGGCTGTCAGTCACTGATAGGACCGCCCACTGGACTATATATCCCAGGGAGAGCAGAGGATGAAATGGTTCAAGCACAAGATATTCTGAATCTTTTCTTACAAAACTCTATATCAGTCCCCTGCTCTATAACATGCCGCCTGCAGATTGCACTGGATTTTCATGGTGACCGGTTTCCTTTAAAGAAATCATATTCCTGGCATTTCTAATTTTTTTTTAATAAATGAAGATCCAGATTCTATTAACATTAGGGCAGATTCATTAAAGAGAACCTGTCAGGTCTCCGGATACTTAGAAACTGCTTCCATTATCATGTACAGTGGGGGAAAAAAGTATTTAGTCAGCCACCAATTGTGCAAGTTCTCCCACTTAAAAAGATGAGAGAGGCCTGTACTTGACATCATAGGTAGACCACAACTAGAAGAGGCAAAATGAGAAAACAAATCCAGAAAATCACCTTGTCTGATTTGGCAAGACTTTTTGTGCAAATTATGGTGGAAAATAAGTATTTGGTCAATAACAAAAGTTCATCTCAATGTTTTGTTATACACTCTTTGTTGGCAATGACAGAGGTCAAACATTTTCTGTAAGTCTTCACAAGATTGGCACACAATGTTGGTGGTATGTTGGCCCATTTCTCCATGTAGATCTCCTCTAGAGCAGTGATGTGTTGGGCCTGTCGCACAGTGTGCTTGGGATCATTATCATGCTGAAAGACCCAGCCACGTTTCATCTTCAATGCCCTTGCTGATGGAAGGAGGTTTGCACTCAACATCTCACGATTCATGGCCCCATTCATTCTTTCATGTACACGGATCAGTCGTCCTGGTCCCTTTGCAGAAAAACATCCCCAAAGCATGATGTTGCCACCCCCATTGTTCACAGTAGGTATGGTGTTCTTTGGATGCAACTCTGTCTCCTCCAAACACGATGAGTTGTGTTTCTACCAAACAGTTCTACATTGGTTTCGTCAGACCATATGACATTATCCCAATACTCTTCTGGATAATCCAAATGCTCTCTAGCAAACTTCAGATGGTCCTGGACATGTACTGGCTTAAGCAGGGGGACACGTCTGGCACTACAGGATCTGAGTTCCTGGCAGCATAGTGTGTTACTGATGGTAACCTTTGTTACAGTGGTCCCACCTCTATGCAGGTCATTCACTAGGTCCCCCGTGTGGTTCTGGGATTTTTGCTCACCATTCTTGTGATTATTTTGATCTCACGGGGTGAGATCTTGCATGGAGCCCATTATCGAGGGAGATTATGAGTGGTCTTATATGTCTCCCATGTTGTTATTATTGCTCCCACAGTTGATTTCATCACACCAATCTGCTTGCCTATTGCAGATTCAGTAAATTATAAAATTAAAAATCCTTCTGTTCTCGAGAATGAAGACTTAAGGCGGCGTTACACGCTACGATTTATCTGACGATATGTCATTGGGGTCACGGATTCCGTGACGCACATCCGGCATCGTTAGCGACGTCGTTGCGTGTGACACCTACGAGCGACTCCAAACAATCGCAAATAGGTTGAAAATCGTTGATTGTTGACACGTCGTTCAGTTTCAAAATATTGTTCGTCGTTTGGAACGCAGCAGACATATTGGTACGTTTGACACCCTGCCAATGACGAACAACACCCACACGACCGCCTTGGCCAAACAATATATCGCTGAACAATGTAGTGTCGTTTGTGAGATGTGTACGTGTGACTGCTAATAAGACCTATGTGCGATCTCGGCAAAATCATAACCACGATCTGGGCGTGTCACATCGCTACTGAGATCGTCAGATAAATTGTAGCGTGCAACGGGGCCTTTAGATTGTAAAGTTGTTAGTGTTTACAAGCACTTTGCAATTTTACCAATTTAAGAGGTTGAGACAATTCTCTTTAATGCTTTTCTTGTTTGCTCTAGATTTAATTTTGTGAAAAAACTGACAAACCCTTTAAGCATAGTCAATCTACGGCCAATTTCTCAGGACTGTATTTTCAGTCTGAGAGTTGCCCATGAAAAAAACGGACAGCACACGGACATCACTCAGACTAATGGTATTTAATGCGGCAGACTGAATCTGTATGTGACAAAAATTGCAGCATGCAGTGTTTCTTCTGTATGTCGAATGAAAATAGCCAATTCAAGTCTATGGGTGCACCGTGTAGCATCCGATTTTTATGGATGCATTGCAATTCTTTAACATAGAAAACTGCATTTAGTCTTACAAATAATAAAGGGAACCTGTCACTTGAAAAAATGCTATTATATGAGGCTAATCTGCAGGTTACTAGCATGCTGAGCCTGCACATTAAACCCCGATGCCAGGAGGAAAAGAACTTTAATCCTCCTGGCAGTGTTCCAGTTTCAGTCACCGGGGTGTCACTGGCTCTGGTTCAGTCACTGCTCTGTGTATGGAAAGTGGTAGCTGGAGCCGCCCACAGCACTGACTGACAGGTCTAATGATGACTGCCTGTCAGTGGGGGGGGGCACGGTTACAGCCGCCGCTCTCCATACACAGAGTGGTGACTGAACCCGCGCTGGCACCATCCTGTAACGGGGTGCCAGGGGTGCCTCTGGCCTTGTAGTCGTGGCCCTTGCAATCAGGCTTACCCCTGGTTCCACCGTCACTATGGGGACAGGAGATGACTTGGTGGGGCAGAGTGTGGTGGTGATGCAGATGTTATCCGGCGCACAAACACTCTTCAGACAGGGTTCAATGCAATGAACAAACATTCTTTTATTCTTCACAAAGTCCCAAACAAAGCAATAAAGGTGATGATACGCTTTCTTAGCTGGGGGAAGCCTGTCCTTGCGTCCCCTCCAGTGGGGATGTGCCTGACTACTCCACTTCGCCCGGCTCCCACTTCTGGCTACCCACAGCCCGGACCCACACCGGACTGCTTCACACTATGAGGTTCCGCCCGCTCCTTTTCTCACCGGCTTCCCTGATTTCCAGCTCCCACACTCTGCCCCGGCTCTGCTGCTCCGCTCCTGTCCCCGAGACGACTGCTCCCTTGATCTAATCTTTTCCTCACACCCTTGCTCTCTCCTCCCCTTGTCTCTGCCGGCTCCTCCTCTCCACTGTGGTGACAGCCGTCCCACCCGGCCACTAGGGGTACCCTAACACAATACACATGCACATACAAATAAAACATTTTTATTAATAACATTTCCGGGTTAACTATGCTCCCTTTTGCAGGGGGTCTGCTCACCCACTGCATACCTCCCCTCTTAAAACCCGAGCCTCCCGGCACGGCTCTTACTTAAAACACACAGAAGCACGTAAAGTCTGCAATACCGTCCACAATAGGCGCAGCACCCACACAGAGGGCTCCAGTGTGCCCAGTTCTCCTCCTCTGGACGGCCACCAGTGTGCGCAGCTCTCCTCCTCTGGACGGCCACCAGTGTGCGCAGCTCTCCTCCTCTGGACGGCCATCAGTGTGCCCAGTTCTCCTCCTCTGGACGGCCACCAGTCCCGCGCAGCACTCCTCCTCTGGACGGCCACCAGTGTGCGCAGCTCTCCTCCTCTGGACGGCCACCAGTGTGCCCAGTTCTCCTCCTCTGGACGGCCACCAGTCCCGCGCCCGGCGGTTTCTGCAGCGCTCCCGGTCCTTCTTTCAACTAGCGCCCGGAGGCTCAACAGCGCTCCCGGTCTTAGATGGGCGCCCGGAGGCTTGACAACAGCGCTCCCGGTCTTAGATGGGGCGACTGCCCGTACAAACACACAGAAGGGAGCTCGTCCCGTGAAACTTTAAAAGAACTTCTGCCGGCTAAACGGCGCCGGACTTAAACAACAGATCAGCAGTGGTGACTTACTCTGGGGGCCAGGCCCTCTTCCATTCCTCCGCTTGGGCCTGGATGTATGCCCCCAGGGATTGTCCCGGCTGCCGACGGATCCTCTGGAAGGATGCAGGGGCGTAGGGTGGCTCCACAGGCGCAGCTGCTGCAGCTCCTCTCGGTGGTGAAGGTGTCGCTGCCCCTGACAATCTTGCTGGTAACGGCGGCGGTGTCAATGCTGAGACTGGGTAGAGTGGAGGCGGGTCCTCGTTTCCCGCTCTTAAACAGACTCCACCCCCAGCCCCACGCATCATCTTGACTCCTCCGCTGAGGTACTTCTTTTTCTTCTTCTTCCATGCCCTGGAGCTGGCGCCTCCCCTCTTTGGGCGGAGTACTCCATGCTTTCTCTTCGGCACTGGCCAGCCCCAGGCTCTTCTTTCGGCGCCAACTTTTCGCGCGCTCTCGTTATCTTCACAGACGACGGCCATCTTGCCGCCATCTTGTGCCCGGTCCAACGCCTTGGGCACTTCTTCCTCCCACCATGGGACTGGAAATCTTGTATCACGGTCCGGATCCTGTGCTTCAGGCACGACCCGATCTCCAGCCTCCTGGGTTCCTGGCAGGGGAATCGCATCCTGCCGACTACGCCACATGTAACGGGGTGCCAGGGGTGCCTCTGGCCTTGTAGTCGTGGCCCTTGCAATCAGGCTTACCCCTGGTTCCACCGTCACTATGGGGACAGGAGATGACTTGGTGGGGCAGAGTGTGGTGGTGATGCAGATGTTATCCGGCGCACAAACACTCTTCAGACAGGGTTCAATGCAATGAACAAACATTCTTTTATTCTTCACAAAGTCCCAAACAAAGCAATAAAGGTGATGATACGCTTTCTTAGCTGGGGGAAGCCTGTCCTTGCGTCCCCTCCAGTGGGGATGTGCCTGACTACTCCACTTCGCCCGGCTCCCACTTCTGGCTACCCACAGCCCGGACCCACACCGGACTGCTTCACACTATGAGGTTCCGCCCGCTCCTTTTCTCACCGGCTTCCCTGATTTCCAGCTCCCACACTCTGCCCCGGCTCTGCTGCTCCGCTCCTGTCCCCGAGACGACTGCTCCCTTGATCTAATCTTTTCCTCACACCCTTGCTCTCTCCTCCCCTTGTCTCTGCCGGCTCCTCCTCTCCACTGTGGTGACAGCCGTCCCACCCGGCCACTAGGGGTACCCTAACACAATACACATGCACATACAAATAAAACATTTTTATTAATAACATTTCCGGGTTAACTATGCTCCCTTTTGCAGGGGGTCTGCTCACCCACTGCAATCCCATGACTGAACGCTTCTGGGAGGATTAAAGTTCTTTCCCCCCCCGGCAGTGGGATTTAATATGCAGATGCCGGGCAGGTTCAGAATGCTATTAACCCCCATATCGGCAAGTTAATAGCCTTGTTTGGACTGGAAAAATGGCACCGATCCGAGAAGTAAGCATGCTTTTTTAGTGTATATAGTTGGGGGCTCTTAAAGGCATTGTCCAGTAGACAATCCCTTTAACCAAGATTCGTTGTAGTCTGTAGTAGGAATGTAAAACAGATAACAATATGCCTTGGTGAATGGAATAAATATAGTGTGCATATCAGGCCCCATTTCAGGACCCAAAGTAGTATAACATGCAATATACTAAAATAGACAAGTTGCTATAGAAACAGCTTTCCATTTACAGTGTTCATCTTTAGATATTAAATACTAGTATAAAATCAGTATTAAAATTGTAGTACCTGCTCCACATTACAATAATATCATTCATTTCCAGATGTGTTTAATCCTTTCATCTCATGGCTAATGATTTTTTTTGGCTAATTGTGTTATTTACTATACTACTGTATATACTATCTTCATTGAAGGTGTAACCTATGAGACCCCCCTCGAACTTAAACATGGAGGGGATGCAGCACTACATTCCCTTCACTGTTTATTTCCTGGCACTAGCCATCAACCACCTAGTGGCTGTAAAGTCTATGTGAGGCTGTTAGCTCAGACTTGGCACTGGCTACTCCATCCATACAGAGAGATCTGGACTTACAATCGGTCTCTCTGGGTTGTGTCCACAGCGTAGCTGCTGGCTGGATGAGCAAGTCTGAGTCAAAACTAGTCAAAATAGTTGGGTCAGTAATTGGAGGTATAGAACCAGTGACAAAATAAAAAAAAAAACTGTAGTCTGGCAAATTGCCATGGTCAGGAACGGGAGGATTAAAGTTCTTTTAACCCCATATCTTCAGATTAATAGCATTTTTCCACGTGACAGGTTCCCTTTAATAACTGCTGCTGCTGCAGGCTGCAGTCCTCAGTTGTCTACTTTACCTTGACCAATTATCAAAAATAGAGGGGACCCCAGGCCATTTTTTTTATTTATTTATAAATAATTTTAAAAAACGGCACAGGATCCCCCTATTTTTGATATCTAATCAAGGTAAAGCAGACAGCTGGGGACTGGTATTATCAGGCTGGGAAGGCCCCTTCTCAGCCTAAAAATAGCAACTTGCAGCCGCCCCAGAAGTGGCACAATCACAATAGATGCACCACTTCTGATCCTTTGCCTGGCTCTTTCCAATTGCCCTGGTGTGGTGGAAATCGGGGCAATATTTTGGTGTTTGTTGTCAGCTGTGAATTGACAGCTGGCATCAAGCCCAGGGATTAGAAATGGAGAGGTCTCTATCAGACCCCCCATTACTAACCCATTAAGTGTAAAAATTGCACACACAGGAAAAAATAGTTTATTTGAATAAAGACTCCCCCACACTCCCTCTCTCATTCATCAATTTATTTATTTAATTTATTAATTTACAAAAATCCTTGAAGTTCTGATGTGTTCTAGTGGTGTAATGTTCCATGATGTCCATCAAATCCTATTGAGCCTGCCGCTGAGCACGAGTGACCTACGGAGCTTTGTTCTGAGAACGAGGCTCCATAGCATTCAATGGATGTCATGGGACATTACACCACTGGATTTTTTTTAAATTAAAAAATTGAACTAGAGAGTGGAGAATTTCCCTTAACTGTGTAGTAACAGTACCTCCCTTTTGTCCCACAGTAACAAAATTCCCTCAAATAAAATGCAATACAGTAATGGTGCCCCTTTTATTTCCACACATGTACAATAGTAATGATTATGTCCCTCTTTGTGGCCCTGATATAGTAGTAATATTCCTCTTTGGGGATCATATAAACCAATAATGTTCCCCTATGTGACTCCATCTAATATATAAAGCTCAGTGTATGTGTGTATACGTGTGTGTGTGTGTGTGTGTGTGTGTGTGTATGTCCGCTAAAGGAATCCGCACCATCTTATTTACAATCACGAAATTTTGCACAGACACCCCATGTGACTCAGGGCACGTCATAGACTATGTTAGAATGGAAAAATTTAACCCCACGCTTCACAGTTACTCTCCAAAAACCTGGCTCCATTAAAGTCAATGGAGCTGCGAGCTATTAGGTTATTAATAGGAGCTGTAATTGGTTGCTATAGGAACAAAATAAATTGTTAGTATCAGAAGCTTATGTGTGAGGTAATAAGATGTCGGTGGGGAGACGGATGGAGAGAGACAGAAAGAGACAGAGAGACAGACAGACAGTCAAAGAGACAGACAGAGGCAGACAGACACAGACAGACATGGAAAGAGACAGGCAGACAGGGAAACAGACAGAGACAGACAGGGGAAGAGACAGGCAGGGAGAGAGACAGACGGGAAAGAGACAGACGGGGAAAGAGACAGACGGGGAAAGAGACAGACGGGGAAAGAGACAGACGGGGAAAGAGACAGACGGGGAAAGAGAGAGACTGAGAAAGAGATAGACGAGGAAAGAGATAGACGGGGAAAGAGATAGACGGGGAAATAGACAGACCTGGAAAGAGACAGACGGAGAAAGAGACAGAGAGAAGGAAAATACAGAGACAAGTAAAGAGACAGGGAAAGAGAGAAAGACAAGTAAAGAGACAGGGAAAGAGACATAGACAAATAAAGAGACAGGGAAAAAGACAGAGACAGGGAAAGAGACAGATGTGGAAAAAGACAGACGTGGAAAGAGACAGACGTGGAAAGAGACAGACGTGGAAAGAGACTGTCGTGGAAAGAGACTGTCGTGGAAAGAGACTGTCGTGGAAAGAGACTGTCGTGGAAAGAGACTGTCATGGAAAGAGACAGATGTGGAATGAGAAAGACATGGAATGAGACAGACCTGGAAAGAGACAGACGGGGAAAGAGACAAAACTGAAAGGAGACAGACCTTGAATGAGACAGATGGGGAATGAGAGATGGGGAATGAGACAGATGGGGAAAGAGACACACGGGCAAAGAGCCAGACGGGCAAAGAGACAGACCTGGAATGAGACAGACCTAGAACGAGACAGACCGGGAAAGAGACAAACAGGGAACAAGACAGACGGGGAAAGAGACAGACGGGAAAAGGTGAGATGGGGAAAGAGACAGACGGTGAAAGAGACAGACCTGGAACGAGACAGACCTTGAACAAGACAGACCTCGAACAAGACAAATCTCAAACAAGACTGACCTCGAATGAGACAGACAGGGAAAGAGACAGACGTGGAAAGAGACAGACAGGAGAAGAGAGACGGGGAAAAAGACAGACTTGGAACAAGACAGACCTGGAACGTGACAGATGGGAAAAGAGACTGACAGACACATAGAGAGAAACAGACAGACACAGAGATAGAGACAGACAGACAGAGATAGAGACAGACACAGAGATAGAGACAGACAGAGAGACTGATACAGAGACAGACAGAGAGACTGATACAGAGACAAATAGAGGGACTGATACAGACAGACAGAGACAGACACACAGAGACAGACAGAGACTGGGAGAGAGACAGAGAGACAGTTACTATCCCGGGCAATGCCCAGGTACTACAGCTAGTACATTAATAATGCAAATTGCTCTCTGCTTTGTAATAGATTTCAACTCGAATTTCGTCCTGGCGGGCCCTCTTTCTCCATGGGTAAAGTCAAACCCACTGCAACTGCAATTGTTATGCCCCTGGCTCCTGATGACAGAGGCATACATGTTTGGAGCACGTCCAAATTGGCATGTATTAACTCTGCATGAAATTGCAGTGCGACTGTTTTCATTTTAATGTGATCAGCTCCTGCCCCTTGCACAGCCAGTGTGAAGGGAAACGTTTTTCGGATCATTGGGGTCCCAGATTTTGGACTCCATGATTTATGAGATTTATGAGATGGAGAAACTTTTGCAATCAGTGTCAGACTGGAGCAGCAGGGGTCCACCATCAATATTGATTCTGGGGGCCCACTGATCAACAACATGCAAATATTACATTCACAAATTTACCTATCCTTCTACATAATAATGTATTGGGTAGTTTGTAAAATGAACAATGAGATACTTCCTTTGTTTGTACATAGTGAAACAGGTGTATTTGGCCGTTTACTGATTATGTTGGGGGGTGGTAAGTTACGTAATACTGCAAAGGGGTCCACCCTAAAGGCCCCGTCACACTAAGCAACATCGCTAGCAACATCGCTGCTAACGAACAACTTTTGTGACGTAGCAGCGATGTTGCTAGTGATGTCGCTGTGTGTGACATCCAGCAACAACCTGGCCCCTGCTGTGAGGTCGTTGGTTGTTGCTGAATGTCCTGGGCCATTTTTTAGTTGTTGCTGTCCTGCTGTGAAGCACAGATCGCTGTGTGTGACAGCGAGAGAGCAACAACTAAATGTGCAGGCAGCAGGAGCCGGCTTCTGCGGAGGCTGGTAACCACAGTAAACATCGGGTAACCAAGAAGCCCTGTCCTTGGTTAGCCGATATTTACCTTTGTTACCAGCCTCCGCCGCTCTCACTGTCAGTGCCGGCTCCTGCTCTGTGCACATGTAGCTGCAGGACACATCGGGTTAATTAACCCAATGTGTGCTGTAGCTAGGAGAGCAGGGAGCCAGCGCTAAGCATTGTGCGCTGCTCCATGCTCTGTGCACATTTAGCTGCAGTACACATCGGGTAACTAACCCGATGTGTGCTGTAACTAGGAGAGCAAGGAGCCAGCGCTAAGCAGTGTGCGCTGCTCCCTGCTCTGTGCAGCTGCACCCTGTACTCTATACCCTATATATGTACCCTGTGCAGCTGCACCCGGTGTGCGCTGCTCCCTGCTCTGTGCACATTTAGCTGCAGCACACATCGGGTAATTAACCCGATGTGTGCTGTAACTAGGAGAGGAGGGAGCCAGCGCTCAGTGTGCGCTGCTCCCTGCTCTCTGCACGTGTAGCTGCGTGCGCTGGTAACCAAGGTAAATATCGGGTTGGTTACCCGATATTTACCTTAGTTAACAAGCGCTGCATCTTCCACGCGGCGCTGGTGTGACGCCCTGGGCAAGCCAGGGGTCACAGGTCATCACACCACCACACCTTACATCCCAGTTAGGAACACCAAAGCTACTAAAATCCTTGTTGCCTTCCTCCAGGGGCTGATGTTCACACCAGGGGGTGGGCCAGGCGGTTGGCTCCGCCCACCGAGGAGTACACAGCCCTGGAGGCAGGAGGAACCAGGCAGTCAGCTCAGGGAAGAGCTTGAGTCAAGTGAGAGGAAGCAGTGGAGTTAGAGAGTTAAGCTAGGGACGGAGAGGAGTAAACAGCTAAGTGAAAGTGAAGTGGTAGTGGAGAAAAGAAGAAAAGAGTAAAAGTGAGCTTAGAAAGCCCTGAAGTTGGTCCGGCTAAGTGCAGGACAGTGTCAGCAAGGTCAGCAACAGCGGTGATTGTCTGGAGGGGGACTGCTCGGAGGTTGCTGTAAGGACCGCGGACGGGTAGTGGCCCGGCGATCTGGAGCAGTATACGAAGGACAGTCAGCACCAGGGCAGGGGCCTCTCGGACCCCGGCAAGGCTAGGAGTCGCCATAATTTGCCAAATCCGTCAGTGAAGGGGACGTCGATCCCCCAACAACCAAGTCCCGACTGAAGGCAAAAGTCCAACCATTAAGGAGGAACACCGCCACCGCCAGGGCACCAGTTCCTCGGGGCCAGCGTCTGCGGGCAAAGCAGGGCTCCTCCGGCCCATATTCAAGCCGGGGAGCGGGTTACCGGTGGGAACCCATCGCTACCAACACAGAAACACTAGGTGCAGGTCAAAGGGACATCACCGTTACCTACTGGGAGAGCAAGTGCAGCCGTCCGTGGGAACCGTCTTTCCAGCCGTGTGGTTTACCGAAAACTGTGTCAACGTCTCAGGCTGAGTGAGTACCACAGTGCCGCAAGGCACCGCGCTGCCCCCGCGTCCCTGCGCCCACCAAGCCCTGCATCTCCCACCTCCTCACTGGGCCCCGGGATCACCAACCCCTACCCACGGAGGGGCAACACAACAACTGGCTGCTCCATACCACCCTTCCCGGGATCCCCATACAGAGCAGCGGTGGTGCCAATAAATCAACACAACCATGGGTGGCGTCACGGACAAGAAACCATCCCCACACCCAACAACCCCCTTTCACTCACGGGCGAGGAGCGCCGCTAGAGTCCCCGGGATCCGGCTCATCGCTCGAGCCACCGAGCAGCAGCAGCCGCGGCGGCCGGACCCGAGCAGCAGAGGGAGAGCGCGGCGTCCCCTCCTCCGCCCGCGACACTGGGGGCTGGTCACTGGTTGCTGGTGAGCTCACCAGCAGCTCGTGTAGCGACACTCCAGCGATCCCTGCCAGGTCAGGTTGCTGGTGGGATCGCTGGAGCGTCGCAGTGTGACATCTCACCAGCAACCTCCTAGCAACTTACCAGCGATCCCTATCTTTGTTGGGATCGCTGGTAAGTTGTTTAGTGTGACTGGACCTTAAGAGACTCCTGTCCTCCTGTGGGCCAGTCCAAACATGCCTGTCATTTATTTGATCTTTGGCTTGTTAAATGCAGGGTGCGTTGTGAAGCAGCTACTATGAATTCATGTAAAGACTGGAACTATATTTAGGGGTACTTTACACGCTGCAACATCGCTGCCGATATATCGTTGGGGTCACATCGTTAGTGACGCACATCCGGCACCGGTAGCGACATCGCAGCGTGTAACACTAATGAGCGACGATCAACGATCGCAAAATTGTTCCAAAACAGTGATCGTTGACACGTTGCTCATTTCCTTAATATTGCTGCTGCCACCTGTACGATGTTGTTCGTCGTTCCTGCTGCACCACACATTGCTATGTGTGACACCGCGGGAGCGACGAACATCTCCTTACCTGTGTCTACCGGCAATGCGGAAGGAAGGAGGTGGGCGGGATGTTACGTTCCGCTCATCTCCGTATTGGCCGGCCGCTTAGTGACGCCGCAGTGACGTTGCTATGATGCCGAATACACCTCCCCCTTGAGGGAGGGATTGTTCGGCGGTCACAGGGACTTCGCTGACCAGGTATGTACGTGAGACGCTGCTGTAGCGTTAATGTTCACTATGGCAGCAAGCACCAAATGTCGCACGAGCGACGGGGGAGGGAGCTGTCGCGTTCGACATCACTAGCAACCGCTAGTATCCTTTACATCTTGAATGAATCTGCATGTATCTTCTATGATTGTGAATTACAATCTTTTTTATAGTCTTAGATTTGTATTCATAATTACAGTATGTAGGATTCAGAGCTCAAATCTCGCACAATCTTTTCACTATTTTGCTGTAATGATTTGTATTCCGGGAAGCGGTGTCTTTACTCTAGCAAATGTGTAATACTAGTGCCATAAAAATGCTACAACTGTGTAACAGGAGCTGAGCTGTTAAGAATCTATCATGCAAGCATGTGGATTGTTTCCAATGTCAAACATCAAAAATGTGAATCCAGTTTTAGTAGAGTTGAGCAGAAAGATATGCTGGACCCTAGACTAGTGACCATGTTGGTAGTCTGTGGCCACCAGACCCAAGCTCTAGAAACCTCCTCCTACCCACAGGCATCCTTCTGATAAGTAGGCCTGACTCAATGTCATAACTTGGCATCAAGATAAATGTGATATACGATATACGACGTACCAGTACATCCTATGTCGGTAAGCTGCTAAGAATTCCCTAATACCCTGTGTCACTGCCCAGCCTCTGACCACTTCCTGATACTAACCGTCATCAGTGACGTTCATTTCAGGGGCTGCTCTGATCTCTGCTATGTCCCTGCGCTCTGTCATTGTGCAATTTGCATGCTGTGTGTTTTCCGGCTCTGATCAGCAGATTCAGAAACAAAGCAGCATTCACTGTTTGTCAGAGTACCAAGTGGTGTACAGATACCAGCGCTGCCCCCGTAAGTGACATCACTTTCGGTGGCAGTGCTGGTCTCTGAATCCCAATGGGTACTCTGACACTGTGCACTGATGTACGCGCTACTCTGTTGCCGGCTTCACTGATCTGAGCCAGCAAACTGGAGTGCGCTGTTACTGTGCAAGTCACACAATGACAGACTGCAGGAACACAGCAGGGCTCAGACCAGCCGCTGAAATGAACTTCACTGATGATGCTTCATTGTAGGGAGGGGACAAAGGTTGTGGCAGTGACAGCAATCTCTGGCCACTGATGACATTTTGTTTGAGTATCCCAGTGTACATTGAGATTGTCAAAGAAATGGTTCAATAATAATGGACTAGAGGTGCTGGATTGGCCCCTACATTCCCCAGACCTCAACCCAATTGAAAAATTGTGGGTAGAGTTGAAGAAAAAGCTGTATACATACCCAAGTGAGGCGACCAGTATGCACCAACATTGAGAACGTGTAGAAGAGACTGATTTTGGTTGAGACATGCTTGAATCTGTTTGAGAGCCCAGGAGGATTCAGGCAATGTTGAAAGCCAAAGGTGGATTTACAAAATACTAACGAAATAATACAAAATAAATGTATCTTTTAAAGAGTAAAACAGTAACAATGCAGTGACATGACAAGAATCTGCATAACTAATCATATCCTAAATAGTTGCAAGTCAAAATTATGTATGAGATAGGTAGTGTCACAATTGAAGCTGTAGATGATGGTAAGATATGGAGCCTGAAAGTCAAAAGTTCAAATTATTGTTACCCTTTTGCTTGTTACTGTATGTGTAATAAAAGTGTCCAGTACACAGTAAAGATCCAAGGAGGCGAAACAAAGAGACATTAGTATAAGGGCATTGTAACCAAGTTATCTATCAGTAGACAGAATACTGTCAATTTTTCCATGGATACATATGTAGTGAAAAGACTGTATATACGTATTAAATTATAAGTACCTATACAATATACAGTAACCTTTACTGTCGAAGGAGACTCAAAGTTTTCAGCCAAATTAGGTTTGTTTCACTGTCTACTAGATACTTTTCTATCTTATTTCTATTTGCTACTCCTGATTGGAGATTGTGTTTTTATATTGTGTATCAATAAAAATGTACAATTTCATTCTAAAGATTGGACATTACTATAAGACCGTCGACTTTCTGAAAAACATATATGCCTTTTCATTATTCTCATTTTTTTGTTTTCCGTATACATACACACATACAGTATATTTATATATTATTTCACAAGAAATCATCCTGAAACCATGGTAACAGGAACACCGAACATAAAAGCCATGTTCAATGGCATAAAAACTTTTGATTATAACAAAATATCCTAGTTAAAATGCTTATCTTTTTTTTTTTTCATTTATGTGGTACCATGCCCACATACTGAAAAACTAGACCGCGGGTCCTCCAATTTTTGTAGCGTTGTGTTATACTGATTTTTTGGAGATTCCTTAGATGGATCATAAAGGGTGAGAATTTAACAAGACTAGTGTTTTGCATGCCAATCTTGAACCTAAAGCTCACTGGGATAAAGTGCACTAAATGTATTAATTGGTGCAGGGCTCTTGATGCTAAGATCACGTGTCCAGTAATTATCCGTTAGACCGGATCCAGCCCCAATCATTTGTTAAAAAAGTTGTGCAAAGAACTTTTAAATAACTTATTTCAGCTGGATACGTTTTTTTTAACATTGGAGGCTATGGAAGACGCATCTGTTTAGCCATCCATTTTTCTTTCATTTTTAAAGTATCCGTTTTTTCTTACTGGATCAGTTTGAAATGGAAAATAAATAGTAACTGTTAACGGATCCGTTTTCCATAGAGTCCCATGTGTGAGATTCATGTGGGATTAGTGGATGAGTGCAGGTATATCTCACCCCGGTATCGGTCCTATGTGACTTAGCCTGGTAAGGATCACCTGGTTACTAATGGATTAATGGGAGGTGAAGGACTGATGTAAAAGGAGTCTGGGAAGTTGGGGGAGGCTGCTCCAGCTGGGAACACAGAACGCCTGTCTGTATAGGAGACACTCGTAAGTTGGAGCATTGCTTTATGTCTGTATGGTTTAGCTGGAAGGGAGAAGCCCTCCAGTTGGTAGTTAGGATATCATCCTGTATAGTTAGCGCCGGACAGGCAAGGATTTATTTTATTGGTGTTTTTCTTTTGTTTATGCTTCACTGCAATAAACCTGAACAAGCGTCAGTTACACCTTGAATTCGGCTGTCTGCTTGAGGTGAATACGTGCCCTTTGAACCCAGCAAAGGCGATCCCTGAGTCTGTTATCACATTGTGGTGGAGAATGCGGGCAGCACGTTAATACGTCTCATAATGGATGACGTGGTGAAAGCGCTGGTACAATCCACAGCTGTGCAGCAAGAAGCTAATCGCCTGATGTTAGCACAGTTGAAGGAACTGGTGGAATCGACGGTTAGAGACCGCCAACTTTTGCAGCAGGTGGTGCAGCGTCTGGCGACCGTACCTGAGGGTAATGCGGAGGCCAACCAGAGGGTGATCCATGTGAGTCGGTACTGGCAGAAACTAACCACAGAGGACAATGTGGAAGCTTTCCTGACCACGTTTGAACGGACGGCGGAGCGGGAAAAGTGGCCATAGGAGCGATGGGCTGGCTTGCTTGCCCCGTTTCTGGCAGGTGAGGCCCAAAAAGCCTACTTTGATCTCGAGCCTGAAGCGGCGCATGACTTTGATAAACTAAAAGCCGAGATCCTGGCCCGGCTGGGAGTGACGACGGCCGTGCAAGCACAAAGAGTTCACCAATGGACTTATCAGCCCGATAAACCACCGCGGTCACAGATGTTCGACCTTATTCACTTGACCAAGAAATGGCTACAGCCCGAGGTATTGACGGCGCCAGAGATGATCCAAAGAATCGTCCTCGATAAGTACCTAAGAGCTCTACCGCCAGCTCTGGGAAAATGGGTAAGCCATGGAAACCCCACGACAGCGGATCAGCTAGTGGATCTAGTGGAGCGTTATTCTTTGGCAGAAGGACTTATGGACGATGATACACATCCTCCCTCTTCCCCTTCTCGCCGAGGATCTGGTAAGAATGTTCCAGGGTCTAGAGGGGAGGAAAACAGGACTGCTGGCCCTGTGAGGCCTAAGGTGCAAAACTATGGTCTTAGCAAGGGGCCCGTGAGGTGTTTCCGCTACCGGGAGGTGGGCCACATTGCTGCAAACTCTCCAGTAACTACAGAACCGATGCAGTGTGATGTCACAGACTTTGAAAAACGCATGGCTATGGGTGCACTGGTAGTGTATATTGCTGCATGTCAAGGCGATATGAAAAAACACCTGTGTGAAGTGTCCATTGATGGCAATACTGTTGTTGCGCTGTTGGACTCGGGGAGTGTGGTGACTCTGGTAAAGGCCAGTCTGGTAGCAGTCCCGAAGGGACCGTCAGATACATTTTCTGTGACATGTGTGCATGGAGACACCTGCTCGTACCTCACAACGGTCTCCTGCATTACTACGCCCTATGGGTCTGTGCATCATAAGGTGGGACTAGTCCCAGCGTTATTACATGATGTCATTTTGGGCAGGGATGTTCCCCACTTTTGGCAGTTGTGGGAGAACCAATTAGTACCCCAGGGTAGCCGCACAGATGATTCTTCTCCCACACCTTGTGCGGGCCCGGAGCCACTAGAGGATGCCCCATAAGAGGATTCAGAGGAGGAATCCGCTGAAAACAACCTCCAGTTCCCATTTTCAGTTCTGGCTGGTGATTCCGATGAATCCAGGGAAGACACGGAGCCGCTGTCCCCCTTCCCGTTGGCTGAATTCGGAAGTCCAGAAAGATGACTTTCAAAGTGAGCAAATGAGAGATCCTACCCTTTCTCAGGCTATAAAAAATGTTAAAATGATAAACGGGGTGCAGGTGGATGCAGGTACTAGGCTGGCTTACCCCTACATGGCCCTGGAGAATGACTTTCTCTATCAGATAGAGAAGAAAGGGGACGACACGGTACAACGATTGGTTGTGCCGAGGTCCTACAGGCGGAGAGTGCTGGACCTGGCACACGGACACGTGATGGGGGGGACACCTGGGGGTCCAGAAAACTACCGAAAGGATATTACACTGTTTTGTTTGGCCAGGCATGCATCACGATATTCGCACCTATTGTGAGTCCTGTCCCGACTGCCAAATCTCTGCACCTAGACCCCGTTTCTGTAGCCCCTTAGTATCTCTGCCTATCATCGAGATCTCGTTTGAGAGGATTGGGATGGATTTAGTTGGACCCCTCCCCAAGTCTGCACGAGGACACCAGCACATACTTGTCATCTTGGATTATGCCACTTGTTACCCCGAGGCCATCCCTTTGCGTAACACGGCCACCAAGACCATTGCCAAGGAGCTGGTCCATGTGTTTAGTCAGGTCGGTGTCCCAAAACAAATACTCACAGACCAAGGAACCCCCTTTATGTCCAAAGTAATGAAAGAGCTCTGCAGGCTGTTAGAAATAGCACAGTTACGCACCTCCGTGTATCACCCTCAAACGGACGGACTGGTCGAACGGTTTAACAAAACCTTGAAACAGATGCTCCGTAAGGCGATAGACAAGGACGGGAAGAACTGGGACTACTTACTCCCGTATTTGCTTTTTGCCATCCGGGAGGTGCCCCAGTCTTCCACCGGGTTCTCTCTTTTCGAGCTTCTGTACGCCCGACGTCCCCATGGACTGTTAGATATCACTAAAGAAACCTGGGAGGGACAGGTCACCCCGTTCAAAAGCGTTATAGACCATGTAACCCAAATGCAGGACCGTATTGCGGCGGTGATGCCCATAGTTAAAGAGCATATGATACAGGCTCAAGGAGCACAGAAAAGCATTTATGATAGGGGGGCCAAGATCCGTACTTTTGCACCCGGAGATAGGGTGTTGATACTGGTCCCCACGGCAGAGAGCAAATTCCTGGCAAAGTGGCAAGGCCCCTTTGAAATTATGGAACGGGTGGGTGAGGTAAACTACAAAGTGTACCAGGCTGGTAAAAGGAAGCCTGAACAGATTTATCACGTGAATCTGATAAAACCCTGGAAGGACCATCCAGCTCTGTCAGCAGGTCTGGCCCTTCCGGTCTGCAAGCAGACCATACCGGAGGTCGGGATTGCGGAGACGCTGTCAGAGCGGCAAAAGACAGACAAGCAGTTTGTAATCAACAATCGCGAGTTTTTCTCAGAAAAGCCCGGGCAGACCACTCTCATTAAACATGATATCATAACAGAGCCCGGGGTAACAGTTCAGGTAAAGCCCTACAGAATACCGGAAGCTCGGCGGGAAGCTGTCTCCCGAGAAGTGAAGACCATGTTAGAGTTAGGTGTAATCGAGGAATCGCATAGTGCCTGGTCGAGTCCGATTGTGTTAATACCGAAACCAGACGGCTCCATTCGATTCTGCAATGACTTCAGGAGACTAAATGTGGTCTCCAAATTTGATGCCTACTCTATGCCACGGGTCGATGAATTAATAGATCGGCTTGGAAAAGCCCGGTATATCACGACCCTAGACTTAACGAAGGGCTATTGGCAGATCCCGCTAACGGAGGCCGCTAAAGAAAAAACTGCTTTTTCTACGCCGGACGGTTTATACCAGTATGTGTATATGCCGTTTGGACTTCACGGGGCGCCGGAAACCTTTCAAAGGTTGATGGACCGAGTCCTGAGGCCCCATAGGCAGTATGCTTCGGTGTATTTGGATGACATCGCCATATACAGCCTGGACTGGGAGACACATCTCCAGAAACTACAGGCCGTGATTGAGGACCTGCGGGAGGCAGGTCTAACAGCAAACCCCAAGAAATATCATATCGGGCTGGAAGAAGCCCGGTATTTGGGATACGTGATTGGGAGGGGAATTGTAAAACCCCAGATTGACAAGATACAATCCATTCAGAACTGGCCGCAACCAGTCAACAAGAAGCAGGTGAGAGCTTTTTTGGGAATAGCCGGCTATTACCGACGGTTCATTCCCAATTTTGCGGCTACCGCTGTTCCCCTGACCGATCTTACCAAAGGGAAAGACTTGGTCATGATCAAATGGACCTCGGCAGCCGAAGAAGCCTTCCGTAGCTTAAAACTAGCTCTTTGCTCTCAACCTGTGCTAATGACTCCTGACTTCCATAGTGAGTTTGTGGTCCAAACGGACGCTTCTGACACCGTTATAGGGGCTGTCTTGTCCCAACTGAAGGAAGGAGAGGAACATCCTGTCTTGTATCTTAGTCGGAAACTAAATAAGTATGAACGAAACTATGCAATAGTGGAAAAAGAATGCTTAGCCATTAAGTGGGCTCTAGAGTCCCTTAAATATTACTTGGTTGGAAGGAAGTTCCGGCTGGTCACTGACCATGCCCCTCTCAAGTGGATGCACTTAAATAGGGAATGGAATGGCCGAGTGACTCGGTGGTTCCTTGCACTTCAGGCCTACCGTTTTACGGTGGAGCACCGCCCTGGGGTGCAGATGGGGAATGCTGACGCCATGTCTCGTGTGCACTGTTTTGTGGGTGCCGTTGCTCAGCCGGGGTGGTCTGAGCAGAGGGGGGATATGTGAGATTCATGTGGGATTAGTGGATGAGTGCAGGTATATCTCACCCCGGTATTGGTACTATGTGACTTAGCCTGGTCAGGATCACCTGGTTACTAATGGATTAATGGGAGGTGAAGGACTGATGTAAAAGGAGTCTGGGAAGTTGGGGGAGGCTGCTCCAGCTGGGAACACAGAACGCCTGTCTGTATAGGAGACACTTGTGAGTTGGAGCAGTGCTTTATGTCTGTATGGTTTAGCTGGAAGGGAGAAGCCCTCCAGTTGGTAGTTAGGATATCATCCTGTATAGTTAGCGCCGGACAGGCAAGGATTTATTTTGTTGGTGTTTTTCTTTTGTTTATGCTTCACTGCAATAAACCTGACCAAGCGTCAGCTACACCTTGAATTCGGCTGTCTGCCTGAGGTGTATACGTGCCCTTTGAACCCAGCAAAGGCGATCCCTGAGCATGTTATCACACATGTTAAAAAAAAAACAGATCCAGCTGAAATCAGTTATTTAAAAATGGGAAAAAAAACTTCTTTGCGCATCTGTCTTACCAAAAGATTGGAGCTGGATCCGTTATAACTGATATGGACATGTGATCTTAGCCTCAGGAGGCCTGCATCATTTAATAAATTTAGTGCACTTTTTTCACTGTCTGTGAAAGGCTTAGGCCTAAGCCACACGGCATGAAAATCAGAGCGAGTGCAATGCGATAATACATCGCATTCTACTCGGACCAATATTAGCCTGTGTTTCAGCGCACATGAGCGATTATTTTCTCAGCCTTAATCAGACCGAGAAAACAATCGCAGCATGCTGCAACTGTAATGCGATCCTTGTTTCTCTCGGACTCATTCAAGTCTATGGGGCGAGAGAAAAGTCGCACTGCACTCTCATTACACCGGTGTCCTGCAAGTGCAGGGCGAGAATGGCAATAGCCGGCTACGGAGGAGAGAGGGAGATAAATCCCTCCCTCCCCTCCGCAGCGCCAGCCCACGCCTCCTCAGCGCCGGCCTGCCCCTCGCAGTTGAGGTCCGATCGCATGATTGGACCTCAGTCGCAGTGACACTCGCATGACACTCGGCTCCCTCTGTGCTGCCAGCGTGAGCCGAGTGCCATGGGAGGATCGCATTAGTCCCCCATGTGGCCCTGGCCTTAGGCTGAGTTCACATGTGCAGACAAAAAGTGATTTCAGCTGGATCAGTTTTTTGTTTTTTTTTTTAAACATTGAAGTTTATGAAAAACATATCCATTAATTAGCCATCTGTCTTTCATTTGTAAAGGATATGCTTTTTTTCTTACTGGATCAGTTTCAAATGTAAGATAAATAGTAATTAGGGATGTGCGAACCCGAAATTCGGTGTTTGTACAGAACACAGACTTTCTAAAATAAACAGAGTTTGGTTTCGGAGTTCAGCTGCTTTATATAAGCAGACCACTTGCGTGAGCACTGCTGTGCTCAGGTACGCTTGGTGCTCAGCCCAGTGTGAGCCGCTTGCAGTGTTTGACTTGCTCTCACTGGGGGTAACAACAGGGTGATTGGATGTAGTGTGCACTAAACCAAAAATGGAAAATCTCCACTCACCCTCCCCCGGAAGTGTTCTGTTTATGACTGCATGTGGCAGAGACCCGAACTGCCCAATTAGTGACTTCCATTGGGGTTAAGGTCAAGTCGGGGTCCCAAACCGAACCTTATCAAAAGTCTGGCTGAACCCACCAAACTGAACTTCAACAGGTCCACTCAGCTCTATTTTTAATCCAGCAATGGATTTGTTTTCCATAGACTCCAATGTTAAAAGAAAGATCCAGTTGAAATCAGTTATTTAAAAACGGACAAAAAAGTTGTCTTTGCAGAACTCTATGCCAATGGATCTCTGCTGGATCTATTCTAATGGATGATATACTGGACACGCCAGCTTAGCCTTAGATTTTAGCTATGATGTTACAGTTTTCTGGTGTACACTATAGTCAATTTGTCATATGGCGATAAAGTATATACCCTTTTATTTAGCCTTCAACACTGTGCCATGGCTAATACATAGTAAAAAAGTCGCAAAATTTAGAACCTTTTTTACTGTTTTATGGAGTAGGTGGAATGATAAATATTGCATATTTTTATATAATTAAGGTTGGAAATGTCCAAGTTTTTTAACTGATTGTCTACTGCATGCACATTGTTGTTACTGTTTTATATGTTTTATAAGGTGTTTATTAATTTCATATTTTATTAGGAGTATTAAAACGCTTTCTTAATCATGGCATGATATAGAAATGGGGTTTTCTTTGATACAGTGCTGCAGAGTATTGCCTCAGGTGTGCTGGATCAGCAGCTTACTGTCCCTTGAAATTATTGTAAACTACTGACAAATATATAATTGCTATAATCAGATAATAGATAAGACTCCTGGATCCACATCCACTCAAACTTTCTTTTGTGAAATTGCAGAGCTTTACGACTGTACATTAAGGGGGCTTTACACGTTGCGACATCGCTTCCGAAATATCATCGGGGTCATGTCTTTAGTGACGCACATCCGGCGCCGGTAGCGACATCGCAACGTGTAAATCCTAGGTGCGACGATAAACGATTGCAAAAGCGTCGAAAATCGGTGATCTGTGTAGCGTCTACATTTCCATAATGTCGGGTCGACCGCAGGTACGATGTTGTTTGCCGTTCCTGCAGCTCCACACATCGCTGTGTGTAAACCCGCAGGAGCGACAAACATCATCTTACCTGCGTCCCGGCGGCAATGCGGAAGGGAGAAGGTGGGCGGGATGTTATGTCCTGCTCATCTACGCCCCTCCGCTTCTATTGCCCGGCCGATTAGTGACATCGCGGTGACGTCACTGTGACACCGAACGCACCTCCCCCTTGAAGCAGTCACAGCGATGTCGCCGACCAGGTATGTGCATGTGAAGCATCCGTAGCGATAATGTTCGCTACGGCAGCAATCACCACATATCGCATGTGTGACAGGGGCGGGTACTATCGCGCTCGGCATCGCTAGCCGATGCTAGCGATGTCGCAGCATGTAAAGTACCCCTTACTCTGCACAGCAATTGTACCTTGACATGTCATCTCTCCTCACCTTGTATAGCATTCTAGTAGAAATTACAGTAGCAGTCACATGGCTTCTGTGAGACAGCAATTCTTATTTTGGCTGTGAAGTCATAGATGCCTATTGGTGCAATGGATGCAGAATTTGCTGGGCGCATACAAGGTAAGTATATATCAGTGGCTTACAACTAAAGCTATGTGCCCACGTTGCATAAATGCATGCAGTTACGCTGCATATTGCACTGCAGCGTAACTGCATGCGTCCTGCGTCCCCTGCACAATCTATGAAGATTGTGCATAATCCATGCCCACGTGGCGTTTTAGAACGCAGCGATTTTCATGCTGCCAAATTACTGCGTTCTAAAAAGCAACATGTCACTTCTTTCGTGCGCTTTGCATGCAGCCCCCGCACTGTCTATGGGAGAGGCAGCATCTAGAGTGCACGAATTCTGCAGTCATGAAAGTTTCAGAACGGAGCTTTTCAGCTGCGCCCTGAAGCGAAAAATGTAGTGACTTTATGCTGCAGTGCAGAGCGCACACACGTGGGCACATAGCCTAATAGGGCAGATCATAATGCCACTATAGGGCTTGTCATTTGATGGAGTCATTTGAATTACACTATGCACCCCTCCACCTTAAATGACAATTTCACCTTGAATCACAATTTTAGCACCGTCCAATCAACCTTGCTGCATTTGATTGATTATGAGGAGAAATTATTGCCCTGTACACTTCACAATTCATCCACCTGCTTCTGTCTTCAGTCATATCATCAATGACATTAGTGACCCAGAGCCATGGGAAGCCATGCATGCCCGGCCATCACACTACCTACCTCTGTTTTACAGAGGATGTGGTGTGCTTTGGATCATGAACCGTTCCAAGCCTTCTCCATGCTTCCTTCTTCCCATGATTCTGATATACGGTAGGGTGATTTTAGTTTCATCTGTCCATACAACGCTTTCCAGATCTTGGTAAAATAGCTGCTAGAAAACCACTGCTAAGGACAGGCAACAAGCAGAAGAGACTTGTTTGGGCTAAAGAACACAAGCAATGGACATTAGACCAGTGGAAATCTGTGATTTGGTCTGATGAGTCAAAATTTGAGATCTTTGGATCCAACCACCGTGTCTTTGTGCGACGCAGAAAAGGTGAATGGATGGACTCTACATGCATGGTTCCCACCATGAAGCATGGAGGAGGAGGTGTGATGGTGTGGGGGTGCTTTGCTGGTGACACTGTTGGGGATTTATTCAAAATTGAAGGCATACTGAATCAGCATGGCTACCAAAGCATCTTGCAGCGGCGTTCTATTCCATCCGGTTTGCATTTAGTTGGACCATCATTTATTTTTCAACAGGATAATGACCCCAAACACACCTCCAGGCTGTGTAAGGGCTATTTGACTAAGAAGGAGAGTGATGGGGTGCTACGCCAGATGACCTGGCCTCCACAGTCACCAGACCTGAACCCAATCGAGATGGTTTGGGGTGAGCTGGACCGCAAAGTGAAGGCGAAAGGGCCAACAAGTGCTAAGCATCTCTGGAAACTCCTTCAAGACTGTTGGAAGACCATTTCCGGTGACTACCTCTTGAAGCTCATCAAGAGAATGCCAAGAGTGTGCAAAGCAGTAATCAAAGCAAAAGGTGGCTACTTTGAAGAACCTAGAATATAAGAATCTAAAACATATTTTCAGGTGTTTCATACTTTTTTTTTTTAAGTATTTCATTCTACTTGTGTTAATTCATAGTTTTGATGCCTTCAATGTGAATCTACAATTTTCATAGTCATGAAATTAAGAAAATTCTTTGAATGAGAAGGTGTGTCCAAACTTTCGTAGCTGTCTTTGCATGATGCATTAAATGATGAGGATATTTACATGTGCTCAAATATTTGATATTATGTCATCTTGTGGTTAATTTGAGTTATCTTAGATCATTATTTTTATCTCCAGGTGTTCTGCACCTTATAAGTCTAATTTTCGATTTCTTGTCCCATCTTTCCATATATTTATTGATCATATTATCTACAGTATATGGGCTGATGTCGTTGTGTATGATATAGATTGAGTTTTAGTATATTTACCTTGCACTTTTTGTGTTTTATGTGTTTATGTCAATAAATGCGATAAAAACAAAGGTTTATAAAACATGTTGCCTCATACTGCCTGTCCAGTTTCGCATTTCTGGCTTCTTCATGGGGTTTCAATCCATACCCTCAAGTCCATATTTAAACATACAAATGATATATCGGGCTGTACAATAAAAATATTGTCTAAGTCTTTTTCCTCCCTACCCCTGTACTTAGACAAGGGAATTCCCATACTCAGATATTTTGAGAATAATGTGAGTATATTCAATATACCTATCTTGCTTAGCAGTAGATGAGAGGAGCTTCTAAATGTGTGTGAACTGGGCGTTGAAATACCAGTGCTGCATAGTGCTTATGAGAAAGAAAGCAAAATAAGGTAATGAAGTATATAAAAAAAATTCTAAACTTTGAAAAGCTTGGAGGTTAATTAACAAAAAAAAAGGTTGAGTTCCTCTTAATCTATTATGGGGTGTGACTGGATAACTGGGGAACCGGGTCTCTTAAACTGGCACTCAGACTATTGGGGCCCTAGCTATCCCTGATCCCAGAGATACGTCTAATGGTGACGATGTATGAGCCACCTTCCTTACCCAGCTCCTGAACAGCTCTGATCTAATACCCCCCTTCTCCCTCATTCCAGGAGAGAGCCAGGACAGGTGTGGTAGAACCCACAGATAAGGACAAACATGGGAAACCAAAACTCAATCACACAGAATGCTCACACAGAGGTATTAGACAACAAGTGATAAGGAGGAAAATAAGAGCAGGGAGGAAACAACGTGACGATGAGAGACCTCCACAACAAAGCAATACAATCACCAGCAGGACTGGGATACAACAGCACATAGACCAGTGTAGTTAAAGCTATAGTCAGCATGGGAAGACAGGCTCTTTCATCTTAAAAAGGCGGGGAGTGATTGTGATAGGTCTCCCACAACATGTGATCCAAGAGGTAACCAGCAGGGTAGCAAAAATTAACTCCTGCCAGCCCGATCACTAATGAGAACACAGCTGGTCGACGCCATGACACTCGGAGAGCTAAGAGCCAAACACCGTGTGACACAATCTGCTTTGAAGGATTGCCATGATAGTGGAGGCAAAGGCCTTCAGTAGGCTTCAGCCTGCTATGGTAAGCCACAAATACCATATGATTGCACCTTAACAGCGATCAAGAGATTTACAGTGCATTATTAAACAGCAGCAATCAGAGCTAGCTCCAAACCCCTTTTGTCAGAGGCAAGTGTCATGTCAAATGTAAGGGTTACATTTTTGTTGCACTGAAGTGCGTTGCTTCATCCATCTACAATATTATTTTACGTCTAACGTTTTATTTCTCTCTGTTGTGTTTGAAAGATATTATCACCAAGAACAAATTATAAAACGCATTGCACTTTGATTTGTTGCTTTATTTTCTGGTAGCTAATTTACAGCTCCGCTTGGGAGTCTAAGCTTGGAATTTATTTGCACCCGTGGAATACAAATGAGTGGTACTCGGGGAGAGCACATAGAAGAATCTGGCTGGATCTTTCCTAATAAAGAATAATGGATCCTGAATGTATTTACTTCATTATATGTTATCTGACTTGATTTCTATCTTCATCCAAAAAATATTTTTCCATCACAACCGGGAATTTATTTTTTCTTATTTCAAATGCTATTCAGAGGGTTTTAATGAGTTTTGAGAATTGCAAGAAGGATTCTGTGAACATTTGCTAGATAGCAGAAAGTATACAGGATGGTAGAGACAATATTTGAGGTTACAAAATGAATGGTCTTTGCTTTAAAAAAATCATAACCAGAAAGTTTTTTAGTGAAAAGATGTGACTACATAATTTTATGTTAGATCCCTGCAATAAGTAGCAGTAGATCTTAACTCATTTAGTCATTTCCACATTTTGTATTTTAATGCTATTACTGAAAAGGTGACCTCAACAACCTAGTCCCCCCGGAAGGGGCATACTGCCTTAGAAACAGATCTTGTGGCTGCTATGAGGGCCCTGAGTTGTATCTAATATCTGTCATTTTGATTTTAATGGTATCTGCATTCCCAGGGTGCAGATGAAGTGTCTTTGAAAAAGTGTTAATACCCATGAACTCTTCTAAGTTTTCTCATATTACACCCACAAACTTAAACAACATGATTGTCTAAATATTTTAAAAATATACTGTATTTTCAGGGTTATAAGATGCACTTTTTTCCCCCCAAAACTGGGTGTAAAATGCGGGTGCGTCTTATAACCTGGATATGGCTTATCAGGGTGGAGGTGGTGGAGCGAGGTCACAGGAGACAGGGTCGGCCATATACTGAGGGCTTGGAGGAGGGGGTGTCACTGCAGTGGAGCGGCTCAGTCAGGAGAGTGTCAAGACGAAGGGTAGGCGATGCGGCGGGCGCCATTGATTTGACAGTGGGCTCCATTGAATCGCCCGTGGTTGATGCATGGACTTCAAGAAAATTACTGCGGAGTCGTACCTGCGCACTTACTGCCTCCGTGGCCATTTTCTTGAAGTCAACTGCATGCAATTCCTTGGAGCCCACAGTCTGCTGGCAGATCAATTGCGCCTGCCGCCGCAACACCCCCGAGCCCGCAATATCACCAACCCTCCGTCCACTGACCCTCCTGAGCCGCGATACCCCCTCCTCGAAGCCTGCAGCATCACTGACGTTGCCACCTGTGACATTCCTGAGCCGCTCCACCACTGCCAATCCATCACCGCCACTCACCCTGGTGAGATATTATAACATGCACTAGGATTTTTAGACGGAACCTCGTTTTAACATTAACATTTTTTTTTCCTATTTTCCTCCTCTAATTTCGGGGTGCGTCTTATAATCCAGTGCGTCTTATAAAACGAAAAATACAGTAAATCTGAAAAAGGTGATGTGCATTTGTATTCAGCCCCCTGAGTCCTTACTTTGTAGGACAGCCTTTCAATGCAATAACTGCTGCAAATCTATTGGGGGATGTCTCTACCAACTTTTTACTTTTAGAGGTTGAAATTGTCACTCATTCTACTTTGCAAAATAGCTCTTGGTCAGTGAGATTAGATGGAAATGAAAGTTCTCAATTTCAAAGTATAGTTAATGTAAAAGGCATTTTAGTAGTGACAGATTCTTTTAAAAAAAATATTTTTAACAAAAGGTATTCATTGGAATATTATGTAATTTTTTATGACAAATTTTCTGTAACTACATTGCTCAGCATTGCTTACTTATGATCTATCAAAGGCACAGCTCCTGTGGACGTTCAATAACAGCTGCTGCTGCCCCGTGGCTGGGGATCAACTCCACCAGGATGCTTAAAACTATAGTACAGTTTCAATTTCCCCTTGAGAAAGACACCAATTTTTGCGTGGAAACGAGATGTGAAATATTTTTTATATATATATACATTTTATATATATATATATATATATATATATATATATATATATATATACACTGTATATATATATATATATATATATTTATATATATATATCTTATTGGATCAATGATCTTCAGTTCATTTAGCGCAGCCCAAAACTGTGAATTGTTTGCCTCAAAATTTGTAATCTGTAGCCAGGTCCTGCTATAAATCACTTTTTATTTTCTATTTGCTAAAGACGAAATGTTGAAACTGTATTCTGCAATTATCTCCAGCTTGGAAGTTCATTGTTTCCTAATATTGTTGTTGAGGAAATTTATAAACTAATGACTTGTTCACAAACCTTGCAAGTTTTTATCACATGTTAAGTATTTTAGAAACATTTCAGCAGATTAATTAATACTAATGAATAAGCAGACACATACTTTGCTTTTAGGCAAATAACTCAAAAAGACAGATGAAGCTTTTCTGTTGACTTGCAGTCCAGATGGAAGATTAGTCTACTGATGCTAAATGTACCAATTAAGGAATATTTAATTATAAAAATGGAAGAGTTATCATTTCATGTATTAGGATTAGATAGATAGATAGATAGAGATATATATATAGATAGATAGATAGAAGGATAGATAGATAGAGGGATAGATAGATAGAGGGATAGATAGATAGATAAATAGATAAATAGATAGATAGAGGGATAGATAGATAGATAAATAGATAGATAGAGGGATAGATAGATAGACAGAGATATATATATAGATAGATAGATAGAAGGATAGATAGATAGAGGGATAGATAGATAGATAAATAGATAAATAGATAGATAGAGGGATAGATAGATAGAGGGATAGATAGATAGATAAATAGATAGATAGAGGGATAGATAGATAGATAGAGATATATATATAGATAGATAGATAGAAGGATAGATAGATAGAGGGATAGATAGATAGATAAATAGATAAATAGATAGATAGATGGATAGATATATAGATAAATAGATAGATAGAGGGATAGATAGATAGATAGATAGATAGATAGAGATATATATAGATAGATAGATAGATAGATAGATAGATAGATAGAAGGATAGATAGATAGAGGGATAGATAGATAAATAGATAGATAGAGGGATAGATAGATAGATAGATAGATAGATAGATAAAGGGATAGATAGAGTGAGTGGGTGCGGAAAGTATTCAGACCCCTTTACATTTTTCACTCTTTGTTTCATTGCAGCCATTTGATAAATTCAAAAAAGTTCATTTTTTTCCACATTAATGTACACTCTGCACCCCATCTTAACAGAAAAAAACCCCCAGAAATGTAGAAATTTTTGCAAATGTATTAAACAAGAAAAACTTAAATATCACATGGTCATAAGTATTCAGACCCTTTGCTCAGTATTTAGTAGAAGCACCCTTTTGAGCTAGTACAGCCATGAGTCTTCTTGGGAATGATGCAACAAGTTTCTCACACCTGGATTTGGGGATCCTCTGCCATTCGTCCTTGCAGATCATCTCCAGTTCCATCAGGTTTGATGGTGAACGTTGGTGGACACCTATTTTCAGGTGTCTCCAAAGATGCTCAATTGGGTTTAGGTCAGGGCTTTGGCTGGGCCAGTCAAGAATGGTCACAGAGTTGTTCTGAAGCCACTCCTTTGTTATTTTAGCTGTAGACTTAGGGCGGCTTTGCACGTTGCAACATCGCACATGCGATGTTGGTGGGGTCAAATCGAAAGTGACGCACTTCCGGCGTCACTTTCGAGATCGTAGTGTGTAAATGCTAGATGATACGATTAACGAGCGCAAAAGCGTCGTTATCGTATCATCGTTACAGGCTCTGACTTTCATAATTATGCTGCAGCGACAGGTACGATGTAGTTCCTCGCTCCTGCGGCTGCACACATCGCTGTGTATAACGCCGCAGGAGCGAGGAACTTCACCTTACCTGCCGCCGGTGGCTATGCGGAAGGAAGGAGGTGGGCGGGATGTTTACATCCTGCTCATCTCCGCCCCTCCGCCGCTATTGGCCGCCTGCCGTGTGACGTCGCTATGACGCCGCACGACCCGCCCCCTTAGGGAGGAGGCGGATCGCCGGCCAGAGCGACGGTTGCAGGGCAGGTGAGTGCATGTGAAGCTGGCGTAGCGATAATTTTCGCTACGCCAGCTATCACAAGATATCGTACCTGCGACGGGGGCAGGGACTATCGCGTGCGACATCGCAGCATCGGCTTGCGATGTCGCAACGTGCAAAGCCCGCCTTAGGGTTATTGTCTTGACAAAGCTTGACAAAGACTACACTCATGTAGTTGAAACGCGTCACTGTTCTCATACCATTTTTTTCCCCACTGGAGTGTCAGCTTGACTTTTACATGCATTGTAAGTGTCTGATTTTATGAGTTCGCTAAGCATCAAATAAATCCTGGAAATTTTATTATCTGATTCCTGGTTATTGCGCTGGACAGAAGTCTTTTTTCCTGTTGTAAACTAGAGTGGGTTTTTTCCACAATTTTCCTGCCTATTAATAAAAATGGGATGACTGCTGTACCTGCACCATTTGTATACACAGTACAAGCCGAAAAGTAATCTAAATAGAATAGTAACAATGCACATACTCATGTCCAAGGAGACTCAAGGGAGAATTAAAGGATCGGGCATCTGCATTGAAACTGCCTGATCCTTATCTCTCTATTGGCATCTGTCAGGGCCAGGTGGACGGGCAGACCCAGGAGGTGGATCCACTGGGCCGAACTCCTAGATGGTGGTAAGGGGTCCGGTAGCTGGAGCACTATAGACAGCAGAACAGTCCGTGCACACGAGGATAACGGAGAAGTCCCTGGGACCACGGAGTCACTGGTGGTAGTCCGGGTGACGCAGCGCAGGTTCGGAAGCCGAGATGATGTCAAGCGAGGTCCGGAACCTTTGGAGCGAGATGACGGGTCACCGCAGGGATCCGAGATGGTACGGACTGTCAGGATGGCAGATGGACAGCGTTCGGGGTTCGGGATTCGGTCAGGACCGGATGGCGAGGCAGGCACGGCTCTACAAGAGAGATAGGTGAGTATATCACAAAAACACCAGGAGACCTGACTCCTAGCTTAGGAAACACGAAGATCAGGCCCCGCCCCCTTGGACAATAAACCCCTTTATACCCTGTACCTGTTTTGCATCATTTCCTGTTAATGGACGCTGGCCCTTTAAGAAAGGGTCAGTGACCGCGCGCGCGCCCTAATGCGCATGCGCGCGGCCCGGGTGCCAGAAGCCAGGGAAGGAAGCTGAGAGGAGGACGCAGGGGAGCCGGCCAGGACCTGGGAAGCCGTCGGGCGCCGGGAGCGGAGACCAGGGGGCCTGGGAAGGACGGGCACCCGGAGGCTGGAGAGCGGGGAGCGTGGCAGGTGAGCCGGGGAGCGGAGCTGAGGACCCGGGGAGCGGAGCAGAGGACCCGGGGAGGGGAGCCGAGGACCCGGGGAGCGTGACAGTACCCCCCCCCCCACGCCCCCCTCCCCGCAACCGGGACAGGAAGGCACGGATCAGAGGAGTGCCCACGTTCTCCCTGGGCTCCCAGGACCTATCCTCAGGACCATACCCCTCCCAGTCCACCAGGAAGAACTGTCGACCCCGTACGGTCTTCATGGCCACGATATCCCTTACCGCATAGATGTCGTCATCGGCAATAGGTGGAGGAGCCGGACTGGCAGCAGCGGAGAAGGGACCAAGGACAACCGGCTTGAGCAGGGAGACGTGGAATGAGTTGGGTATCCTCATCGTGGCCGGGAGCTGTAGCTTGTAGGAGACCTCATTGATCTTGTTGAGGACTTTAAACGGCCCGATGTAGCGAGGACCCAGCTTGTATGATGGTATCTTCAATCGGACGTACTTGGAAGCAAGCCAGACGAGATCTCCAGGAGAGAAACACGGAGGGTCCAGACGTCTCTTGTCTGCGTGTCGTTTCATCCGTAGGGAAGCACGCCCAAGGGACGCCTTGACAGAGTCCCAAATGGTTGCAAAGTCACGGGCTACAGTATCAGCAGCAGGGACATCCGAAGAAGGGGATACCGGCAATGGGACGGAGGGCTGGAGTCCATAAACGACATGGAAGGGAGAGCTGGAGGACGACTCACTGATGTGGTGGTTATGGGAGAATTCAGCCCAAGGAAGAAGTGTGGACCAGTCGTCGTGATGGGCGTTGACATAGTGACGTAAAAAAGAGGTCAAGATTTGATTGACCCTCTCCACTTGGCCATTAGACTGAGGATGGTATGCAGATGAAAAGTCCAGAGTCACTCCCAGATGTTTGCAGAGAGCCCTCCAGAAGCGGGAGGTGAACTGAGTTCCTCTGTCGGATACGATGTGTAATGGAAAGCCATGCAAGCGGAAGATGTGATGTATATAGGTATCCGCGAGTTCTTGAACAGAGGGCAGTCCTGCCATAGGGACGAAATGAGCCATTTTAGAGAACCGATCCACCACGACCCATATGACTGTGTGCCCGGAGGACAATGGCAAGTCCGTAATAAAGTCCATCGCTATGTGTTGCCACGGAACTGAGGGTATCGGCAGAGGCAGAAGACGGCCATATGGCAGGTGTTTGGGCGTCTTGTTCCTGGCACAAGAGGAGCAGGCAGAGACAAAAGCAGCGACGTCCGTGCGAAGGGATGGCCACCAGTAGTGACGTACAATCGCACTCCAAGTTCTCTTCTGACCAGCATGACCGGCTGTTTTCGAGGCATGACCCCAGTGTAACACTTTTTGCCTGTCTGTCTCAGAGACATAGGTCTTCCCGGGCGGTATCTGGGCCAGGGTGACAGGGGCCACCGGAATGATTTTGCTAGGACAGATGATGGGTTGGGTAGTCTCTTCCTCCTGCTCCATGGGCATGAAAGACCTGGACAAGGCATCAGCGCGTACATTCTTGTCCGCGGGTCGGAAATGGAGCTGGAAATCAAACCTGGCAAAGAATAAGGACCACCTGGCTTGCCGTGGGTTCAGTCGCTGAGCGGACCGTAGGTATTCCAGGTTCTTGTGGTCCGTGTAAATAATCACGGGGTATACCGCTCCTTCCAGAAGGTAGCGCCATTCCTCCAGAGCCAGTTTGACTGCCAAGAGCTCTCGGTCACCGATGGTGTAGTTGCGTTCAGGCGCTGAGAAGCTCTTGGAGAAGAATCCGCAAGTCACCATCTTCCCGGAGGAGGACTTCTGCATGAGCACTGCTCCGGCTCCTGAGGAGGAGGCATCCACCTCCAAGGTGAACTGGCGGTTTAACTCCGGACGGTGGAGTACAGGAGAGGAGGCAAATGCCCGCTTCAGAGAGCCAAACGCGGCGTCGGCCGCCGGGGACCAGTCCTTGGGATTAGCCTCTTTCCTGGTCAAAGCGGAGAGAGGAGCAGTCAGAGCAGAGAAGTGAGGGATGAACTGGCGGTAGTAGTTGGCGAATCCCAGGAAGCGTTGGATTGCCTTCAGTCCAGAAGGAGGAGGCCAGTTGAGAATGGAGGAGACCTTCTTTGGATCCATCTGCAGTCCAGTATCAGAGATGATGTACCCCAGGAAGGGGAGAGAAGGCTGCTCAAAGACACACTTCTCGTACTTGTCGTACAGGCGATTCTCTCTCAGTCTTTGTAGAACCAGTTGTACGTTCTCTCTGTGGGTCTGGAGGTCCGGTGAGAAGACAAGGATGTCATCCAGATACACTACTACACAGACGTAAAGAAGGTCCCGGAAAACGTCGTTCACCAGTTCTTGAAAGACGGCTGGGGCGTTACACAGGCCGAAGGGCATCACGCAGTATTCATAGTGCCCATCGCGCGTATTGAACGCGGTCTTCCATTCGTCCCCAGAGCGGATGCGTACCAGATTGTAAGCACCCCGAAGATCCAGCTTGGTGAACACACGAGCTCCTCTAAGCCGGTCAAACAATTCGGGGATGAGCGGCAGAGGGTACTTGTTTTTTACGGTGATTTGATTCAAACCCCGGTAGTCTATGCATGGGCGTAAGTCGCCCTCTTTCTTCTTGACGAAGAAGAAACCTGCTCCAGCAGGAGAGGAGGATCTCCGAATGAATCCCCTTGCCAGGCTCTCTGTAATGTAAGTAGACATGGCCCTTGTTTCGGCTGGAGACAATGGATATATCCGTCCTCGAGGTGGTGTTGTTCCAGGGAGCAGGTCGATGGCACAATCGTAAGGACGATGTGGCGGAAGTACCTCGGATTCCTTTTTATCAAAGACGTCTGCAAAGGACCAATAGGCCGAGGGCAGCCCCGGTAGGTTCTCTGGAACCGGAGGTCGTCGGATGGGTTGTATAGTCTTCAGGCACTTCTCATGGCACGAAGAGCCCCATCGGGTGATTTCGCCAGTGCCCCAGCTGACTGACGGTTCGTGTGTCCGTAACCAGGGAAGTCCCAGCAGGATTTGATGGGACATGTGTGGGAGGACGTAGAAAGCGATGTTCTCGGTGTGCAGGGCACCGATACGCAGTTCCACCGGCTTGGTGATCCAGGAGATGGTGTCAGAGAGGGGTCTCCCATCCACAGAGGCAATCACGAGGGGCTTGTCGAGTGGAGTAACAGGCACCTGGTACTTGTCCACCGTGGCCTGCTGGATGAAATTGCCTGCTGCCCCGGAATCGAGGTATGCCTCAGCCGTGAACCGCGTCTCTCCCATTGTCACTTGCACAGTCCACGTAACCGGGTCTGAGAGAGTCCCAGCACCTAGGGTGGCCTCTCCTACCAACCCTAGGCTTTGGAGTTTCCCGGCCTCTCTGGACAGGAGCGTAGCAGGTGTGTGTCCTCTCCGCAGTAAAAGCAGAGGCCCTTGGCGAGCCGCTCAGCTCGACGTTGTTCAGACTGCCGCACTCTGTCGATCTGCATGGGCTCGTGAATGGGAGCCCCAGCTGTCGATGACTGAAGTACGGCGGGCTTCTGCGGAGGAGAGGAATGCCGTACCGGACGTCTCTCATGGGACACTTCCTTGGATCGCTCCTGAAAACGAATGTCCACTCGAGTCGCTAGGGCGATCAGGGCATCCAGGGTGGTCGGTACGTCACGACCCGCCAGCTCGTCTTTAATTCGCCCCGAGAGTCCTTCCCAGAAGGCGGCGGTTAGGGCCTCGTTGTTCCACCCGAGTTCCGAAGCCAAGGTGCGAAACCGGATGGCGTATTGGCCCACCGTCAGAGTCCCCTGACGTAACCGGAGAAGAGACGAAGCGGACGCGGAGGCGCGTCCGGGCTCATCAAAGGTGCCACGGAATGCCTGCAGGAACTCCTGGATGTTCGTGGTCACAGGATCCCCCTTCTCCCACAAGGGGTTCATCCACGCCAGTGCCTCACCCTCTAGATGGGACATGATGAAGGCGACCTTGGCTTGATCGGAGGCAAACAAATGCGGCAGCTGCGTGAAATGAAGGGAGCATTGGTTTAAGAATCCCCTGCAGGTCTTGGGGTCTCCGGCGTACCGGGGTGGTGAGGCCAAACGAAGTCTGGAAGTATCTGAAGATGTCGCCACGGGAGCTGGAGCCGTGGACTGACTAGTGGAAGCCCGGGATGCTGAAGACGTAACTGCCGCTTGTAGCGTGTTCAGGCGGGCGTCCACAGAAGACATGAATTGCAGCATGCGGGTCTGAGTCTCACGCTGGCGTTGGAGTTCCTCCTGTACGGCTGCTAGTGCTGCAGCGGGATCCATGGCCTGATCTTACTGTCAGGGCCAGGTGGACGGGCAGACCCAGGAGGTGGATCCACTGGGCCGAACTCCTAGATGGTGGTAAGGGGTCCGGTAGCTGGAGCACTATAGACAGCAGAACAGTCCGTGCACACGAGGATAACGGAGAAGTCCCTGGGACCACGGAGTCACTGGTGGTAGTCCGGGTGACGCAGCTCAGGTTCGGAAGCCGAGATGATGTCAAGCGGGGTCCGGAACCTTTGGAGCGAGATGACGGGTCACCGCAGGGATCCGAGATGGTACGGACTGTCAGGATGGCAGATGGACAGCGTTCGGGGTTCGGGATTCGGTCAGGACCGGATGGCGAGGCAGGCACGGCTCTACAAGAGAGATAGGTGAGTATATCACAAAAACACCAGGAGACCTGACTCCTAGCTTAGGAAACACGAATATCAGGCCCCGCCCCCTTGGACAATAAACCCCTTTATACCCTGTACCTGTTTTGCATCATTTCCTGTTAATGGACGCTGGCCCTTTAAGAAAGGGTCAGTGACCGCGCGCCCTAATGGGCATGCGCGCGGCCCGGGTGCCAGAAGCCAGGGAAGGAAGCTGAGAGGAGGACGCAGGGGAGCCGGCCAGGACCTGGGAAGCCGTCGGGCGCCGGGAGCGGAGACCAGGGGGCCTGGGAAGGACGGGCACCGGAGGCTGGAGAGCGGGGAGCGTGGCAGGTGAGCCGGGGAGCGGAGCTGAGGACCCGGGGAGCGGAGCAGAGGACCCGGGGAGGGGAGCCGAGGACCCGGGGAGCGTGACAGCATCATCTGTTGGGGAAGAGACAGGAGGCCCCCATAAGCATTAGACTGTCTTCCAGGCCTGCCTATACTGACTAGTTTGTTTGAATTAAAAAACAAAATTAAAAAATATTTTAAAAAAATAAATTATATATATATATATATATATATATATATATATAATACAGCTCTGGCAAAAATTGAGAGACCACTGCTCAGTTTTTCAGATTTTTCTCTTTATAGTTATATTTTTGAGTAAATTGTAAATTGTTCTTTTATTCTATAAACTACTGACAACATGTCTCCGAATTTCCAAGCAATACATTTTGCATTTATTTTCTGAAAATGAGAAATGGTCAAAATAACAAAAAAATGCATTGCTTTCAGACCTCAAATAATGCAAAGAAAACAAGTTGATAATCATTTCGAAACAACAATACTAATAATGTTTTAACTCAGGAAGACTTCAGAAATCAATATTTTGTGGGGTAACCATGATTTTTAATCAGCTTTCATGCGTCTTATCATGCTTTCTACCAGTTTTTCACACAGCTTTTGGGTGACCTTATGCCAGTCCTGGTGCAAAAATGTAAGCAATTCTTTGTTTGATGGCTTGTGACTATCCATCTTCCTCTTGATCACATTCCAGAGGTTTTCAATGGGGTTCAGGTCTGGAGATTGGGCTGGCCATGACAGGGTTGAGATGTGGTAGTCCTTCATCCACACATTGATTGACCTAGCTGTGTGGCATGAAGCATTGTTCTGCTGGAAAAAACAGTCCTCCGAGTTGGGGAACATTGCCTGAGCAGAAGGAAGCAACTGTTTTTCCAGGATAACCTTGTATGCGGCTTGAGTTATACATCCTTCGCAAAGTTTAATCTGCCCAATTCCAGCCTTGCTGAAGCATCTCCAAATCATCACCTATCCTCCACCAAATTACACAGTGGGTGCAAGACACTGTGGCCTGTACACCTCTCCAGGTCTCCTTGTTTGGCAAAGCTAAAAATTAGACTCATCAGAGAAGATTCCCATAGTCCAATCCTTATGGTCTTCGGCAAACTTCAGCCTGGCTCTCCTTTGCTTCTCATTGATGACAGGCTTTTTTCTAGTTTTATATGACTTGAGCCCTGCCTCTAGGAGCCTGTTACGAACTGTTCTTGACGTGCACTTCACCCCAGCTGCCATTTGCCATTCCTTTTGTAAGTCACTGTTATGGCCAGCCCAATCTCCAGACCTGAACTCTATTGAAAACCTCTGGAATGTAATCAAGAGGAAGATGAATAGTCACAAGCCATCAAAAAAAGAACTGCTTACATTTTTGCACCAGGAGTGGTATAAGTTCACCCAAAAGCAGTGTGAAAGACTGGTGGAAAGAATGCCAAGACGCATGAAAGCTGGGATTAAAATTCATGGTTATCACACAAAATATTGATTTCTGAACTCTTCCTGAATTAAAACATTATTAGTATTGTTGTTTATAAATGATTATGAACTTGTTTTCTTTGCATTATTTGAGGTCTGAAAGTAATGCATTTTTTGCTATTTTGACCATTTCTCTTTTTCAGAAAATAAATACAAAATGTATTGCTTGGAAATTCGGAGACGTGTTGTCAGTAGTGTATAGAATAAAAGAACAATTTACATTTTACTGAAAAATATAAAGAGAAAAATGAGAAAATCTGAAAATTTTGCAGTGGTCTCTTAATTATTTGCCGGAGCTGTATATCAGGATGGGACAAGGATGGGGAATATTACTACATAATGAGGGAGGGGGGCATCTCATGTGTCCTTAGAGGATAGAGAATTCCAAAAGAGCCCATACATCTGACTAACATGTGAATGGGGGTCCCAGGTCCACATTTTGCATCAGGGGCCATTAAACTGAAGTTACGCCACTACTCTTCCCTTTCATTTGTTCACGTATAAAAAAAATTAAGTATCCCATGAAAACATCTGGCATTCACAGATCATTACTTATAGTAAGAATATAGGTTTGTGGAATCTGCTTTATTCAAATACGTGATTGTGTGTTTTTCCTCCTGCCAAGAATCTCATAGATAGTGAGTGCAAATTACAGGCTGCATGAAGCATCAAAGTGTAAAGCATTAGCTTATCTTTCTGTATGGTGGGGATAAATGAAATAAATTACTATATTACATTTATGGCTTATCCTTCTCTTGATGACATGTTGTAAACATGGAATATATTGTCAGTTCTTTCATAAGTCTATTTATATAGCTTACAACCAAGAAAGGGCTATAACATAAATTTACCACTAAACGTTTCCTGCTTTTGAGTCTTTTAAATTTTTGATAAATTGTATTATCGTCAATCATCGCTTCACTAGTTAATACTAAGGCGGGCTTTGCACACTACGACATCGCAGGTGCGATGTCAGTGGGGTCAAATTGAAAGTGACGCACATCCGGCATCGCATGCGACATCGTAGTGTGTAAAGCCTAGATGATACGATTAACGAGCGCAAAATCGTCGTAATCGTATCATCGGTGCAGCGTCGCCGTAATCCATAATTACGCTGACGCGACGGTCCGATGTTGTTCCTCTCTCCTGCGGCAGCACACATCGCTGTGTGTGAAGTTGCAGGAGCGAGGAACATCTCCTACCGGCGTCACAGCGGCTTCCGTAGGATATGCGGAAGGAAGGAGGTGGGCGGGATGTTTATATCCTGCTCATCTCCGCCCCTCCACCGCTATTGGCCGCCTGCCGTGTGACGTCGCTATGACGCCACACGACCCGCCCCCTTAGGAAGGAGGCGGGTCGCCGGCCAGAGCGACAGTCGCAGGGCAGGTGAGTGCATGTGAAGCTGGCGTAGCGCTAATGTTCACTACGCCAGCTATCACACGATATCGTACCTGCGACGGGGGCGGGGACTATCGCATGCGACATCGCAGCATCGGCTTGCGATGTCGCAACGTGCAAAGCCGCCCTAAGGCTGCTTTCACACTTGCGTTGTTTTGCATCTGTCACAATCAGTTGTGTGACTGATGCAACGGATGCGTTGCAGATAGTGGCACAACTGATGTGACTGATGCTGCAAAAAAATGATCTGTTATTTTTTTTTTTACTGTTTACCTGCGGCCGGGCGATCAGCTGATCGTTCACAGAAGCTGGCCGCCGGCCGATCAGCTGACTGTTCACAAAAGCCGGCCGATCAGCTGACCGTTCACAATATGCGGCTGCTGGGCGATCAGCTGACCGTTCACGAAAGCCGGCCCCCGGCTGATCAGCTGATCGTTCACAAAAGGCAGCCGCCGGCCAATCAGCTGATCGTTCACAAAAGGCAGCCGCCGGCCGATCAGCTGATCGTTCCGGCTGCTGGAACTTGAACTGAATTTACAGTGAATCATGTTTTTTTTACTGTGCACATGTTCACAGTAAACAACCGATCCACCGCACACAAAAAACGTTACATTCAGCTTTGCTCCCACCCGACGGTCAATCAGTAAACGATTGATCCGTCACGCGGCGGATGCAACGCAGTGCCATCAGTCCCAATCTGTCGCTAATAGAAGCCTATGGGGAAAAAACGGATTCCTGCAAAATATTTTGCAGGATACCATAACTCCTTAAGGCGACGGATTGTGACTGCTGAAAAACAATAGAAGTGTGTACTTAGCCTAAGCAGTGACCGTACATACACGTTTTTAACATAATATACAATAGGGGACTCATACTCAGCTGGAGTAAATGGGCTGCACATAGAAAAAATTGAATACAAAGGGCCGTCCGTGTTCTTTGCTGAACATGATGACATTTTCAGTGATACCATTGTTTTTCTATATGACTTTTTAATCAACTTTTTGGGGCATGTTTTTATTCTTTTTAATGGTATTTATCACATAGGTTATAGTACAGGTCTTCTATTTTTACTTCAGCTTACATAAAACAGCATTTTTAGTGGCAAAATATTTTTAATTTATTTTTTCATACTTTATTATGACTTTTTTTTGTTTTTCCTTTTTTTGTCCCCAGTTGGCCCCATTCAGTAATATTTTTTTACAATTAGTCAATTTAGTAATTGTGGCCCCTATCCTTGCCCAGTAATAATGTCCTTCAGCTTGCAATATTGTCCCCAATCCTGTTATAAATTCTCCCAGCCACTAAAAATGGTCCCCATCCTGTAATAATGTCCCTGTCCTTTAATAATGTTCCCTGTCCTGTAATAATGGTCCCCATCCTGTAATATTATTCACCGTTCTGTAATAATGTCTCTTGTTCTATGACAGTGTCTCATCATGTAAATAATGATCCCTGTCCTATAATAATAGTCGCCCTGTCCTGTAACAATTTCCCCTATGTTGTAATATTGGTTCTCATCCTATAATGATGTCCCCAATCCTGTAACAATGTGGCCTATCTTGTAATAATGTCTTCTGTTCTGTAATGGTTCCTGTCTTGTAATTGTGTCCCCCATAATAGTACCCAACTTTTATTTCACTCACGCACACACGGACATTCCACACGCACATACGGCTAGCATACGGGATACACACACAGGCCACACATACCATAAAAACAGACCTAAAAAACGGAAAACGGACCCGAAAAATGGCCCGTTTTACACGGACGTGGTTTTAACGGATGTGTGTTTCAGGCCTTAATAAGATTTATCAAACAGAATGAGACACTTTTATACATTTTGCGAATATTAAGACTGCGTTGTTTAAAAACGCACTGCCTGAGTTTTGATAATTCCCCCCCCCTGCATTCTAAAGGGTTTTCAGACACATTTGCCTTTATTTTCAGCATTTTAATGTTAAGACCACATTTTAATTTACCTCTTGTTAACCATCCTCTCCATTCTGAAGATCAGAGGGATTTTTAATTTTACAATTTATATTATTTAGGTTACCGGCCACCATTGCAGTCTATAAGAGGTGAACAGTTATCTAGACAATGACCGTGCACTTGCAAGCTATTTGTCAACTTCAGTGTCGTTTTGGTCCTCTGATGCTACATAGGCCGAGCTGCCTCTGCTTACAGCATGGTAGATCACACAATTGAGATGAGCAGCATGACCATGCCACTGGCCTGAACTGTCAACGTTTAGGAGTACTCCACCCCCTAGGAAAAGCAGGAAGAATGAAGATTAAACATACTAATAAACATTCCAGTGCCAACTGTAATTCTAGTGTCGCTTACATGCCCCTTATCTGTATACTAGGGGTCTGAAGCACATGGACCACAAGCCGCATGCGGCCCCCGAAGCTCCATTATCCAGCACTCGGGCACTTGAACTCCAGGGAGTCAGGGAACTGCCAACGCCAGCGCTTCTTTTCAACTGTATGTGCGTCCTCGGATGCATATTCAATTGAAATGTATTGCGGCACAGAGAATAGCTCTCTGCACCACAATACCAATACTTTTCGCTGGCCTATCAGAGGCTGGCAGCTGACGTCGATGTCTCAGGCTGCGCATGATGTCACTGCTATGCACTGCCTCTGCCGTGGAAGAGGAAGAGGACGCTGTTCAATAAGGGTACAAGGTCAGGTGAGAATAATTTTTCTTTTATGTGTATGTAAAAAATGACAGAATGGGGGAAATTGTTACAAAATGGGGACATTACTACAAGAAGGGGACAAGCATGAAGATCTTACTACAAGAAATGGACCAGAATGGGGACATCACTGTTAGATGGGACCAGGATGGTGACATTACTACAAGATGGGGACCAGGATTGTGACATTAATACAACATGGGCACCAGGATGGGGACATTACTACGAGAAGGGGATCAGTTGGGGAAATTTCTAGAAGGTAAGGGACATTATTACAAGATGGAGGACATTATTTCAAGTTGGGTACTATTATGGGGGACACAGAGCGTCGCATTTCTAATAAAGGATTTTTCGGGTGTGTCTGTTTTTTAACTGTAACTTACGGATTAATCATGGAAGGTATCTCGGGGAGACACCCGAAAAATCCTTTATTAGAAATGCGACGCTGGACCATCCTGGATTACGCCGGACATGGAGGGCTTTTTGGGGCTGATTAAATTGGTAATGAGGGAATTTGTTAGTGTTTTTTATTTCTAATAAAGGATTTTTCGGGTGTGTCTGTTTTTTAACTGTAACTTACAGATTAATCATGGAAGGTATCTCGGGGAGACGCCTGCCATGATTAATCTAGGATTTAGTGGCAGCTATGGGCTGCCATTAACTCCTTATTACCCCGATTGCCAACGCACCAGGGCAAATCGGGAAGAGCCGGGTACAGTCCCAGAACTGTTGCATATAATGTATGCGGCAATTCTGGGCGTCTGCTGGCTGATATTGTTAGGCTGGGGGGCTCCCCATAACGTGGGGCTCCCCATCCTGAGAATACCAGGCTGCAGCCGTATGGCTTTATCTGGCTGGTATTAAAATAGGGGGGGACCGCACGCCGTTTTTTTTTAATTATTTATTTCTCTACTCCATAGTGACACGCCCACCGGAGGCTGTGATTGGTTGCAGTTAGACAGCTGTCACTCAGCGTGTGGGCGTGTCTCACTGCAACCAATCATATTTGCCGGTGGGCGGGTAAAGCAGGGAATCCGAGATTGATTAATCTTTTTCAAAAGAGGAAAAGCCGCCGGAGTTTAGAGAACAGCCGTGCAGTGCCGCGCCGGATATCGGGGAACGGTAAGTATGAGAGAGGGGGGGAACTGACCGACAGACAGCGAGAGGGACAGATAAGACAGAGAGACCGACCGACAGACATAGAGAGAGATCGACCGACGGACTGAGGGAGAGAACGAAACAGAAAAAGAAAAAAGACCGACATCACATGAAAAAAGCACAAAACGTACAGGGAGCAAACAGAGAGATGCGTCCGTGTCACTCGGACGTGCGTACAGACCCATTGACTTTCATTGGGTCCGTGCTGTGTGTTGCGTGCTGAAAACGGACATGCTTCCGTGCAAAACGGAGACACAAACGTAGCACGCACACGGACCCACGGACCTTAATGAGAAACGCACATGTGTCCTCAAACATTAAATAACATTGGTGCACGTTTGGCCGTGTCTCCGGTATTTATGGAAACGGACCAAACACGCACGTGTTTCACGGATGTGTGTTTCAGGCCTAAGACTGTGTAGTCTCAGCTGATACCACCTCTTATTTTGTGCCAGACGTTTGTGCCACAGTTTGAATGCATTTATTGGCAGGTGGTGTCACATTTTAAGCCACTCCCCTTTTTGATAAACACACCCTTTTAGTGATATCATGCCACCTAGAAGTATCCAGAACACATGATACATACGATCCAAGTAAATTAGTTGAGCAAATTACCCCAGAACTCCGTTTTATTTAGCATGAGAAATAAGCCGCAATGTGTAACACAAGCCTGAGGATGCCTTTATATTCTGTGGATTTATATTGCAGATGTGGCATTGTAAAATCTCAGCAAATTATACTTTCATACATTCCAGCAAGTTCTGTAAACATCATATAGATGTGGTGGAAGAAATGGCTGTGGAATAATAGCAGCAGATTGCATATCGTCATTGTATAGAGGTGAAATCTGCTATGAATCTGCAGGGAAATCCACATGCAACAGGAACACTCACTGATGGAATTTTGCTGTGAATTTTGTAGATTTGCTACAATTTTCTAGCTACATTTTTTGTTTTTTTCAATTACAAAGAGTACGTGACCACGATGTGATTTACTTGCAACTTTTATGCAGCGTTTTACAGTACAAGCAAAGTGGATGGGATTAATAGAAATCTCAACTCAACTTTGCTTCTTTTTTACGCTGCATAAACTGGCCTTTGGTGCGTTTCTCCAATCCTCAGCATATCAATTTATCAGTTACTCTGAGTCTTCTGTACGGAATTTCCCCATAGACTTGCATTACTTTAGTTGCAGATATTCTGAAGGTAAAAAACGTATATGCATTTTTGGTACATTTATATGTCGGAAACATCAAAAACGCATGTAATCTGCATCTAACAATGTAAATACCAGGAAGTTTCAAAAACAATACAGCTTTATTTAAAGGGAATCTGTCACCGGGTTTTTGCTCCTCCATTTGAGAGCAGCATAATGTGGAGACAGAGACCCTGATTCCAGCGATGTGTCACTTACTGAGTTGTTTGCTTTTGTTTTGATAAAATCACTGTTTTCTCTGCTGCAGATCTAGCAGGTATACAGAGCTCATGAATATGCTGGACTACTTGGCGGCTCGCCAAGTAGTCCTCTAATGATAATTTACTGCTGATTAAACAGTGATTTTATCAAAACTACACTAAGCAGCTCAGTAAGTGACACATTGCTGGAATCAGGGCCTCTGCCCCTACGTTATGCTGTTCTCAGATTAGGTGGCAAAACCTAGAGACAGATTCCCTTTAAAGGGAACCTGTCACCAGATTTGGTGACTATAAGCTGCGGCCACCACCAGTGAGCTCTTATATACAGCATGTTAGAATTCCGTATATAAGAGCCCAGGCCGCTGTGTAGAACGTAAAAATCACTTTATAATACATAACTAAATGGTCGGTACGGTACAGACTGGTTAGATGGGTGGCTCCATTCTCTGGTACTGGCGCCTCCTCTTTCGGCCATCTAGTCCTCCTTCTTCTGAAGCCTCGGTGCATGACACGTATTACGTCATGCACACACGAAGGCATTGAGGTCCCACTCATGCGCTCTACAGTACTTTGATCTGCCATCAAAGTGTGCCTGTGCAGGACCTCAATGCCAGCTAGGGTGAATGATGTAGTACGTGGAAAAAAATAATAAAAGATTAAATTTTTACAGCCAGTAAGTGCTTTTTAATCTTCTGACTTGGATTTTCATTACAATTGTCTACGTTAAAGGGAAGCTGTCATGTGCAATATGCACCCAGAACCATGGGCAGCTCTGGGTGTATATTGCTAATCCCTGCCTAACTGTCCCTGTATCTAGTAGCATAGATAAAGGGATCTTTAGAAAAAGTATTCCTAAAGATTATTTATGATATGCTAATGAGCGAGGGGACTACTTGCAAGCAGTGGCGTACCGTCAATAGAGGCAGACCACACCACTGCTATGGGGCCCGTGAGCTGGAGGCAGGAGGAGGGGGCCCGGACGCTGACAGCCCAGGCCCCTCCCCTTTTATCCCTCAGCTCACCGGGCCCCAGGGGGCGGGGCCGCCATCAGGGCAATGAGGGGGCCTGAGTCGCTCATAGAGAGCTGCCCTCTTTCCTACTCTGCACTGATTTATGTGATCGGTGCAGGACTTGAAATGTACTATGGAGGCTGCGGTGAAGGACCTGTCATCTAACTAATCATGTGCCTGATCACATGACCAGTGAACATGCAGGTCCTGTTATTCAGCTGCTGCAGCCTCCGTGCAAGTCCCCGTGGTTTCTCTCCTGCTCTTCACTGAACAGAAACTGCAAGATGAGGTAATGTATAGTGTGTGTAACTGTGCATGTAGTCTGTCTGACTGTCTGGATGTCTCTGTCTCTTTCCCTGCTAGAATGTATCTTTACCTGCTAGAATGTCTCTTTCCCTTCTAGAATTTCTCTTTCCCTTCTAGAATGTCTCTTTCCCTCTAGAACAGGGGTGGGCAATTAATTTTCCCATGGGGCCGCATGAGGAATTGGGATGGTTTTAGAGGGCCGGACTAATATAATTAACTCGGTTCTACATATTATATATATATATATATATATATATATATATATACATATATACATATATATATATATATATACACACACACACACACACACAAACACGCATATATACTGTGCGTGTATAATATATATACACATACACACAATGTATACATACACACACAATCCCCATATACTACATCACTACACCCGCCACATACTACACCTGTAATATACATCAGTATACACTACACCTGTAAAACTACACCTCTATATACTATACCACTATATATTACATCACTACACCCAAATATACACCTGTAATATGCTACATCACTATATACTACACCTGTAATAAACTGCAGCACATCACTATATACTACACCTGTGATAACCTACATCACTACACCCCTATATACTACACTTGTATTATACTACATCACTACACCCCTATATACTACACTTGTATTATACTACATCACTACACCCCTATATCCTACACTTGTATTATACTACATCACTACACCCCTATATACTACACTTGTATTATACTACATCACTACACCCCTATATACTACACTTGTATTATACTACATCACTACACCCCTATATACTACACTTGTATTATACTACATCACTACACTCCTATATACTACACTTGTATTATACTACATCACTACACCCCTATATACTACACTTGTATTATACTACACTCCTATATACTACACCTGTATTATACTACACCACTACACCCCTATAAACACCTGTATTATACTACACCACTACACCTGTAATATACTACACCACTACACCCCATATACACCTGTAATATACTACACCACTACACCCTAATATACACCTGTAATATACTACACCACTACACCCCTATATACACCTGTATTATACTACACCCCTATATACACCTGTATAATACAGGTGTATATAGGGGTGTAGTGGTGTAGTATAATACAGGTGTATATAGGGGTGTAGTATAATACAGGTGTATATAGGGGTGTAGTGGTATAGTATAATACAGGTGTATATAGGGGTGTAGTATAATACAGGTGTATATAGGGGTGTAGTATATTACAGGTGTATATAGGGGTGTAGTGGTGTAGTATAATACAGGTGTATATAGGGGTGTAGTATAATACAGGTGTATATAGGGGTGTAGTATAATACAGGTGTATATAGGGGTGTAGTGGTGTAGTATAATACAGGTATATATAGGGGTGTAGTATAATACAGGTGTATATAGGGGTGTAGTATATTACAGGTGTATATAGGGGTGTAGTGGTGTAGTATAATACAGGTGTATATAGGGGTGTAGTATTATACTACACTCCTATATACACCTGTATTATACTACACCACTACACACCTATAAAACTACACCACTACACCCTCCCCATATACCACACCTGTAAAACTACATTCCCATATACTAAACCACTACACCCCAAATATTTGTCAAAAGTTACCCCTCTCCCCCAGCCCCCCGCCTGCCCGCCCCCATTGTCCCCGCAGGTTACTAGTAACCACTCACCTCTCTTCTTATCGTTCCCATCCTCAGACACCTCCGTACGAGCCCCCGCTGAGCTGCTTCTCCTTCACATGGCCAGGCTGCGCCGACGCTGTATTCCTAGGAGCCCCCGCCGCTGCCTCTCTCCATACGGCCCCCGCCTCTGCAGCTTCTCCTGCAGGGCGGGAACTTTTCAAATGACACACGCGCGCCGTACTGACGATATCAGGGCGCGCGTGTGTCACAGAGAAAAGTGTCGGGCAAGGAACAGAGGAGAGATTCCTGCGTTCCGCTGCCTACACTGTGCGGAGCTTCAGGATCTGTCCTCTGTTTCCTGCCCGACACGCAGCATGTGATGAGGGTCAGGGCCGGCTCCAGGTTTTTGTGGGCCCCGAGCGGAAGAGTCCCAGTGGGCCCCATCAACACGCAGACACACATACGTACACATACATATTTAAAGACAAACTCACAAAAATACATATAGAACGGACACATCTATACAGCCATATACACTGACATACATAGATACACATTATACATGCCTACAGACACACAGCTCTGCTGCATACATACAGACACACATAGCTCTGCTACATATATATATACATACAGACACACATAGCTCTGCTACATATATACATACAGACACACATAGCTCTGCTACATATATACATACAGACACACATAGCTCTGCTACAGACACACATAGCTCTGCTACATACATACACACATAGCTCTGCTACAGACACGCATAGCTCTGCTACAGACACACATAGCTCTGCTACATACATACATAGCTCTGCTACATACATACACACATAGCTCTGCTACATACATAGCTCTGCTATATACATACACACATAGCTCTGCTACATACATACACACATAGCTCTGCTACATACATAGCTCTGCTACATACATACACATAGCTCTGCTACATACAGACACACATAGCTCTGCTACATACATACCTCTGCTATATACATACACACATAGCTCTGCTACATACATACACACATAGCTCTGCTACATACATACACATATAGCTCTGCTACATACATACACACATAGCACTGCTACATACATACACACATAGCACTGCTACATACAGACACACATAGCTCTGCTACATACAGACACACATAGCTCTGCTACATACAGACACACATAGCTCTGCTACATATATACATACATACACATTGCTCTGCTACATACACACATACACACATAGCTCTGCTACATACATACACACATAGCTCTGCTACATATATACATACATACACACATAGCTCTGCTACATATATACATACAGACAGACACACACGCGGCTCTGGGGCCCAGCACATACGGCACCGGGGAGGGGGGGTTTGCAGGGAATACACCTGGGGGGGAGAAGAGCCCATACAGCTCACCAGGGCCCATAAATCGGGGGGTGGGGAGGGCACATACCACTCAGATCACGGTGGAGAAGGGGCCCACACAGAGCCGGAAAGAAGCACTGTGCTGGGGGTCGCTGGCTGGCACTGCAACTCTCATCTGTGGGATGAGCAGGACGCCGGCCGGTAGCTCCGCCCACAGATTAACTTCAACCAGGAAGTCTTTGCTCCTTAAAGGGACGGCGCCGCAGATTCCTGCCGAGGACTACGGCCCCCGGAACTCGGCCCGGGGGCAGCAGAACTAAGGCGAGTGGGCCCCGGCCAAGGGTCACTAGAACTGACGAGGCCGAGTGGGCCCCCCCGGCTCTCCAGGGCCCCGGCATTTGCCCGGGCACTGATGAGGGCAATCTGACCACGCGCCTCCCGGAGCCTGGAGCTCCGGACAACAGGTCAGATTGCTCTCATCAGTGACCGGCCAGCAAGGACGCCCTGAGCCAGGCGGGCCGGTCACAGAGAGTAGGCAGGCCGGATGTGGCCCGCGGGCCGCCCCTTGCCCAGGTCTGCTCTAGAATGTCTCTTTCCCTGCCAGAATGTCTCTTTCCCTGTCAGTCTGTCTCTTTCCCTGCTAGAATGTCTCTTTCCCTGTCAGAATGTCTCTTTCCCTGTCAGTCTGTCTCTTTCCCTGCCAGAATGTCTCTTTCCCTGTCAGTCTGTCTCTTTCCCTGCCAGACTGTCTCTTTCCCTGCCAGAATGTCTCTTTCCCTGCCAGAATGTCTCTTTCCCTGTCAGTCTGTCTCTTTCCCTGCTAGAATGTCTCTTTCCCTGTCAGAATGTCTCTTTCCCTGTCAGAATGTCTCTTTCCCTGTCAGTCTGTCTCTTTCCCTGCCAGAATGTCTCTTTCCCTGCCAGAATTTCTCTTTCCCTGCCAGAATGTCTCTTTCCCTGCCAAAATGTCTCTTTCCCTGCCAAAATGTCTTTCCCTTCTAGAATGTCTGTTTTCCTGCCAGAATGTCTCTTTCCCTGCCAGAATGTCTTTTTCCCTGTCAGAATGTCTCTTTCCCTGCTAGAATGTCTCTTTCCCTGCCAGTCTGTCTGTTTCCCTGCCAGTCTGTCTCTTTCCCTTCTAGAATGTCTCTTTCCCTGCCAGAATGTCTCTTTCCCTGCCAGACTGTCTCTTTCCCTGCCAGACTGTCTCTTTCCCTGCCAGTCTGTCTCTTTGCCTGCCAGTCTGTCTCTTTCCCTGCCAGACTGTCTCTTTCCCTGCCAGTCTGTCTCTTTCGCCGCCAGTCTGTCTCTTTCCCTGTCAGACTGTCTCTTTCCTTGCCAGTCTGCCTCTTTCCCTTCCAGTCTTCCTCTTTCCCAGTCTCTCTCTCATTCCTTGTCTGTATCTCTCATTCCCTGTCTGTCTCTCTCATTCGTTGTCTGTCTCTCTCGTTCCTTGTCTGTCTCTCTCGTTCCTTGTCTGTCTCTCTCATTCCTTGTCAGTCTCATTCCCTGTCTGTCTCTCTCATTCCCTGTCTGTCTCTCTCATTCCCTGTCTGTCTCTTTCCCTGTCTGTCTCTCATTCCTTGTCTGTCTTGTCTCTTTCCCTGCCAGTCTCTCTTTCCCTGCCAGTTTCTCTTTTTCTGCCAGTCTGTCTCTTTCCCTGCCAGTCTGTCTCTTTCCCTGTCTCTCTCTGTCTCTTTCTGTCTCTCTATCCGTGTCTCCACCGATATCATATTACCTTACACATAAGCTTCTTACACTAAGAATGTCCTTCGTTACCTATAGCAACCAATCACAGCCGCTATTAATGACCTCACCTCCCAGCTCTATTGACTTTAATGTTAGGAATTTTTTTTGGTGAATAACTGTAAAGCGCGTGGTTAAATGTTCCCCTCAAAAAATAGTCTATGACGTTCCCTGAGTCACATGAGGCGTCTGTGCAAAATATCGTGATTGTAAATGAGATGGTGCGGATTTCTTTAGCGGACACACATACAGTATATATATATATATATATATATATATATATATATATATATATATATATATAAATATATACACACACACACAGCTGTATATATTAGATATACGCATATGGCGGACAATTCTGTCTGGGGCTCGTTATTTTAATGACCCAAAAAACGGTTCATGCAGCTTTTTTCGGGCTGTCAAAATGACGACAAGCGGTTAATGTGTGATTGATGAGGACTGGCTGCAGAATTGTAGATTTTCCAGTGATTGTGGGACTGTGGAAGGTTCGAGGTAACTATGCAAAGAAGGTAAATGCATCACCTGGGTCCTTTCTCAGGGGGACGGTGCAGGGAGGGCAGCTCCATGTTCAAAGAGGCAAAGTCTGGCAATAGAAAAAGTTGTTTCCAGCGTCACGTCCAAGAAATAAGGTTAAAAAACAATTTTATTCCATAACTTAGGGCGGCGTTACACGGTACGATATATCGTGCGATATGTTGTCGGGGTCACGGAATTCGTGACGCACATCCGACATCGTTAGAGATGTCGTACCATGTGACACCTCCGAATGACTGTTAACGAGGAAAAATAATCATCTTATCGTTGCTCGTTGACACTTCGTTCATTTCCATATTGTCGTTCCTCCTGCGCGCCGGTTGTTCGTCGTTCCCGTGGCAGCACACATCGCTGCGTGTGACACCCCGGGAACGACGAACAACAACTTACCTGCATCCCGCCGTAAATGAGGAAGGAAGGAGGTGGGCGGGATGTTACGTCCCACTTATCTTCGCTTCTATTGGGCGGCCACTGTGTGACATCGCTGTGACGCCGAACGTCCATCCCCCTTCAGGAAGAGGATGTTCGCCGCCCACAGCGACGTCGTTAGGGAGGTAAGTACGTGTGACGGGGGTTAACGACTTTGTGCGACACGGGCGACACGCAACGTCACTAATCAGCCGGCCAATAGAAGCGGAGGGGCGGAGATGAGCGGGACATAACATCCCACCCACCTGCTCCCTTCCGCGTTGCCGTCGGGACGCAGGTAAGGAGATGTTTGTCGCTCCTGCGGGTTTACACACAGCGATGTGTGGAGCTGCAGGAACGACAAACAACATCGTACCTGCGGTCGAACCGACATTATGGAAATGAACGACGTTACACAGATCAGCGATATTGTATGCTTCTGTGCTCATTCATCGTCGCACCTAGGATTTACACGTTGCGATGTCGCTACCGGCGCCGGATGTGCGTCACTAACGACGTGACCCCGACGATAAATATGTAGCGATGTCGCAACGTGTAAAGCCCCCCTAAGACTAAGAACCTCTTTTAGGTTTGGAACGTGTAAGACATTGTTTTATACTTTGTGGACGTCCATCCAACTTAGTGTTGGTTTTAACCTTATGGAATGAAATTGTTTTTTAACCTTATGTCTTGGACGTGATGCTGGAAACAACTTTTTCTATTGCCATAGGTTTGAGGGGTAGAGGCGGAGCTGTGTTGGAGTATGAAAGGGGCCCGAAAATTTTGGCAGTATGGGGCCCTAAAATTCCTGGTGGCAGCCCTGGCTGGAGGGGCCCAGGGGTGGCTGCCCGTGGTGTGTGCATTTTCACTTTCATGCATCATGTCCCCGGGGCCGTCACCAAACAGCTAATTAACACCGCTGGGAGCTGGCACTGTTTCTATAGCTGCAGGCTGGCCAACGCAGAGATTCAGACTCGCCCACACTGCACACTGTGCACGGCCTGTGCTGAAGACGAGGGAGTGGCCAGGCTGCAGCTTCTTCTAGTGAGAGATGCCAGGAGGAGAAAAGCCAATCAGGAGAGGGGGCGGGGCTTGTTCAGTAGAGCCGCGGGAGAATGAAATGATGAAAAGGAAAACAGTGCAGGAGTGAAGGAGTAGAGACCACAGAAAAGAGAGAAAAGCAAACAGAGAGCAGAAAAACAGTGAGAAGCGGAGAACAGAAGGAATAGAAAGAAAAAGCAGAGGACAGGAGGAGCAGCCAGGAAGACTCACAGGAAGTGAAGCAGGGAGGCCGGAGCCACTAACATCATCTCTCACAGCACAGAAGCAGGTGAGTATTATAATGTACAAATGTCTGCCTGTAACACTACAGGAAAACTGCCCTGTGCTGTGCCATCACTCTGTGTGTGTGTTTTGCCCCTGTGCCAATAATGTGTGTATGTTGCCCCTGTGCTGCTGTGCCATCACTGTGTATGTTGCCCCTGTGCTGTGCCATCACTGTGTGTGTTGCCCCTGTGCTGTGCTATCACTGTGTGTGTTGCCCCTGTGCTCTGCCATCGCTGTGTATGTGTTGCCCCTGTGCTGTGCCATCACTGTGTGTGTGTTGCCCCTGTGCTGTGCCATCACTGTGTGTGTTGCCCCTGTGCTGTGCCATCACTGTGTGTGTGTTGCCCCTGTGCTGTGCCATCACTGTGTGTGTGTGTTGCCCCTGTGCTGTGCCATCACTGTGTGTGTGTTGCCCCTGTGCTGTACCATCACTATATGTGTGTGTGTGTGTGTGTTTGTGTGTGTTTTGCCCCTGTGCTGTGCCATCACTGTGTGTGTGGGTTGCACCTGTGCTGTGCCATTGCTGTGTGTGAGTTTGTGTGTGTTGCCCCTGTGTTGTGCCATCACTGTGTGTGTTGTGCCTGTGCCATGCCATCTCTGTGTGTGTGTGTGTGTGTTGCCCCTGTGCTGTGCCATCACTGTGTGTGTTGTGCCTGTGCCGTGCCATCTGTGTGTGTGTGTTGCCCCTGTGCTGTGCCATCACTGTGTGTGTGTGTGTGTTATCTCTGTATTTTGCAGAGTTTTACTATAGATCCTAAGGCTATAAAGAGAGTCATAATCGTTACCATTAAATGGGGGAGACAGATGTGAAAATTTATATTGTGTGTGGTAAGGGGCATGAAGAAAGACATTGCTACTTTAGGCCAAGTTCACATATTGCAGATTTTTAGGGATTTGCGGTTTGAATTCACTGGTCTTGGTGCAGTGGACTCTGCTCAGTAACAGGACGGTGGTTATATTCAGACTCTATGTGGTGATATTTGGTCATGGTGTAGCGGCATTATTTTGCAATGTATTATTGGCCTTTATATGGTGGGTGTTGTTCAGTAACACTATGTAGTAGTATGTGTTATTTCTGACTATAAGCCGCCCCCAGTAACGCTTACCAGCCCCCAGTAATATATATAATAATAATAATTTTATTAATTTATATAGTGCTATTAATTCCACAGCGCTTTACATACATTGGCAACACTGTCCCCATTGGAGCTCACAATCTAGAGTCCCTATCTGATGTCTTTCGAGTATGGGAGGAAACCGGAGTGCCCGGAGGAAACCCAAGCAAACACGGGGAGAACATACAAACTCCTTGCAGATGTTGTCCATGGTGGGATTTGAACCCAGGAACCCAGTGCTGCAAGACTTCAGTGCTAACCACTGAGCCACCATGCCGCCCGTATATTGATATGATTATTATGATAATATTTTGTTTGGGGTTTTTTTTATCGGTGGGGGACCCCATTCAGACTTTTGCTATGGGGCCCCATGATTTCTATGTACGCCCCTGCTCGCAAGGGTGTTAGTTCCTCCAACTAGTTTGCCCTCTTAGCTTGTTAGCACGCCTACAGGGGCGTGCTAACATGCTATTCATTGCCAGCATCATAGGTGGCGATGCGCATACCTGCATCAGATGTCAGATGTAATCTCTGTGTGCATGGTCAGAAGTCACTGTGAAGCTGGGTGTATGCATCCGGGCTTCAGAGAGGTCTAGTGCACATGACCGGAAGTGACGGGGGCTTCTGATCATGCACATTGAGATTACACCCGTCTGAGGCAGTGACATCGGACACAGGTACGCGCGTCACTGCTGATGACACTGGCATTGCATAGAATGTTATCACACCCCTGTGGGCGTGCTAACTTGTTAAGTGGGTGGACTAGTCGGGGGATATAATGCTCTTGTGACTAGTCGCTGGCCTCATTAGCATATCATAAAGGATCTTTAGAAATACTTTTTCTAAAGATCTCTTTATCTATGCTCCTAGATACAGGGACAGTTAGCCAGGGATTAGCAATATACACCCAGAACTGCTCGTGGTTCTTGGTGCATATTGCACCTGACAGGTTCCCTTTAAGTAGTGCATCACCATATCCGTTCTCACTATATGTCCTATTTATCATTTTATTTCCAGCATTTTTTTATTGTGTTAAACAATTTTTTGTTTTATATTGGAACTTCTAACCCATGCAAAGTATTCTTCTGTTAATTTGCTACATTCCGTCCCTAGTTTTTCCATGCTGCTCTTCTTTGCTAGTCATTAGCTGAATTAGCAGTGCTCCTGGCAATGTCTGTCAGCAGCCAGCATTTAATGATGGCATGCATTCATATCATCTGATGATATAACCAGCGTGTCCAGCAACCATTTCTTCTTTTTATCTTTCTTCTATGTTTCCAGATAAAAATCTTCTAGTTTGTTACGTGTGAATGAACTAATGAGAGTTGGACGCATTTTAATTTATATTAAACCAGTTCTTTCATGAATAGTACATGCTATAAAATGACATCCTTCAAAAACAGGGCTATAAATACCTATGCTCTCGCCCTGAAAACCTGATAGTAAAAGATATAATCTTCATTTTTTTGCAGAAATGTAGAAAGTTGGCAGAGCAGGTTAAACGTTAATGAAGCGTCTTACTAAAAGTCAGCTTTGCCAGAGCAGCAAAAGAAAAAGAATTTGCAATGGACCTTTCCTTGGCTCGTTGCTTATAATAGTATCTCCTGCTGCTTAAACATATTTGAAGTGAGATAGAAATAGCATTGCAAACCTGTGTGGTCTGTGCGCTCTTGTCCGTGACATCTGTAGCAGGATCTTATAAAGTATATGAGTTCCTTAAAGGTCTCAGTCTTCCTAGCATGGAATAGAAAGTGGTAATCAGTAATAGAAATGGACTGTGTATGCCGATCTGCAGGAATAGGGGATCAAAATAAACTACAGTGTTTCCCTAAAGAAAAAACCTACCCCTGAAAATAAGCCCTAGAAGGATTTTTTTGGACCTTAAAATATAAGCCCTACTCCAATAATAAGCCCTGGTTGCAGTTCATTACTATACCTAAGCTATGTGCCCACAGGACAATGTACCCGCGGATGCCATGGAAAACCTGCGGATTTATCTGGATTTTCCAAATAAATCCGCAGGTTTAAGCAAGTACAGACACTCCCCATGTTACCCTATGGGATTTGGGGAGTGCTGTATCAATGGTGCGGTATGTGCGGCTGCGGAATCTGCTGCGGATTTCCCGCAACCGCACGTAACTGCATGTCAATTATTCATGCAGAAATATCTGCGGAATTCCCGCTCCTATGGAGATACAGGGCGGGAATTCCGCAGGTATTTCCGCACTTGTTCCGCAGGTTTACCGCAACAAAGATGCTCGGAACCCACAAAAATGGATAGCTGCGGATTCAGGAGAGCAGCTGCGGGAGACCTGCAGACAAACCTGCGGAAATATCCGCGGGTACTTTAGCACATACCCTAACAGTATCCTGAAACAGAGCTTAGGGCTTAGGCAGCCCTTTCAGGATATGTAGCTTTTATTGCTGCATGTTGTCATGTTGTGTTGCTGTAGGCCCCATAAAGTTTATAGTGCACACCGAAGATGAAAATTCACCCCTTCCCCAGCCTACAGTCACGCCAACCCCTTTGTGCCGGCGTCAGTGATTGGGTGCAGTCAAACTTCTGTATTACTCATCTAAGGATTACATTGCAATCCTCGTACTGGCCGGCAGCTCTCCGGACCTGAGCTTGACAGCATGTATTTCTAGAGAGATGTCACTCTCAGTTTAGGAGAATAGACGGCCAGTCTGAGAATTGCGATGTGATCCTCGGACGAGAAATATGGCTGTCTGACTGCACCTAATCACTGATGCTGGGGCAGAGAGGTTATGAGCAGAGGAAGAGGTGAATATTTATTTTGCATTAATATATGTGCGACTATAAACTTTCCAGGTTTTATAGCTACATGAGGCAACACACTGCAATAAACGTTACATATAATAGGGCTGCCCGAACTCTAATTGATGTTCATGCAAAAATATAAGACATCCCCTTAAAATAAGACGTAGCGCATCAGCGTGAACCAGCCGTTCAGTCTGCACCTGCCATCCTGTCCGCTTGAACTTGCTTCTCAACCCCGGGGGTCAGCTACCACTGTGACGCCCTGGCAAAACCAGGTAGTCACAGAGTACATGCCCCCGCATAACACCGCTCCCACACAGGGTTCAAGCAGCCGACCTGAAACCCTAGTCACCTCCTCAGGGAAGGACAGACACACCAGTGGGCGGGACCAGGTGGAAAGGAAACGCCCACTTAAGGGTCTGGAGAGCCAGGGGCGGGAAAACAGCAGATGAGTTTTGAGGTTCAAGTTGAGAGGAGTGAGGAGGAGAAGCTGACAGGTGTCAGGGTCTGAGCCCTGACACATTGGCTAAGTGGCAGATGGTGGTCACTGCCAGCAGGAGATGGGAAGACGGCTCGGCAGATCCGAGGTGGACCGGAGCAGGGTTGTAGCCCGCCGGTACCGACACCGGAGAACCGACCCGGAAACCGTGCACACAAGGGGGTACTCACACCCTGAAGCCAGGACCGGCACCGACGACCTAGCTAATTAACCGATTGATGGCAGGATTCTAGGTTCTGTCCCAACCTAAGTCCCGAAAAGTAGACAACCACCCACAGAGAGGGATAGGGCATTCGCCTGGGCCCGGTAGTCACCCCCTCAGGGAAGGACAGACACATCAGTGGGCGGGACCAGGCAGAAAGGAAACGCCCACCTAGGGGTCTGGAGAGCCCGGGGCGGGAAAACAGCAGATGAGTTTTGAGGTTCAAGTTGAGAGGAGTGAGGAGGAGAAGCTGACAGGTGTCAGGGTCGGAGCCCTGACAGATTGGCTAGGTATTATACGGTGGTCACCGCCAGCAGGAGACGGGAAGATGGCTTGGCAGATCCGAGGTGGACCGGGGCAGGGTTGTAGCCTGCCGGTACCGACAACGGAGAACCGACCCGGAAACCGTGCACACAAGGGGATACTCGGACCCTGAAGCTAGGACCGGCACCGACGGCCTAGCTAATTAACCGATTGAGGGCAGGATTCCAGGTTCTGTCCCAACCTAAGTCCCGAAAAGTAGCCAACCACCCACAGAGAGGGATAGGGCATCCGCCAGGGCCCGGTAGATCCCACAGGTCAGCGTCTGACGGGCACGGCTCCCAACCAGAGGACCGGGAGCGGACTCCTTTGTTACACACCGGGAAGTCTACATAAGAAAACACAAAGTGCAGAGGAAAGGGGCAATGACCATCAGCCCGGGTGTGGGACCAGATACACCCATCTGTGGCAGCCGGCCATCATCACCTTGGTTTACCAAAAGACTTGTCTGAGTGATTCAACAGTGAGTAACTTTCCCGGCCTGACCGGGTGCACCGGCCCCTGCCGTTATCATCCCCTGCACAGAGACACTGGGCCTGGGGCATCCATCCCTGCCCACGGAGGGGTTAACATCCAGCTGCCAGCCCATCGCCCCTGGGAGCCCCACAACAGCAGCGGTGGTGCTACATCTCACCACACACAGTGGGTGGCATCACAAACAGTTTTCTAACAACCCCCGTACAAATATGTCACCCCCTTTTCATTCGAAGTGTCCGCGTGACCCCCGGGTCCGGTAGAGTCCCTCGAGCCATACCGCAGATCCGGATCCGAGCAGCATGGCTGCTGGCACGGGGGCGGCACACCACAGCTCCAGACACTGCCATGGCAGTGGTACCTGGCATCTACTGGCAACCAAGCCCATCCTCACCATCAGAGGCTCTGGTGAATACCTGGTAGGCACTTATTCAAGCAACTCCCACATCAAGGTAGGCCAGGCTTCCCCCTGTGGTTTGGTGGATCCACTCCTGTTCGCCTCCCCGATGATCCTCACACAAGCTGGGTGGTGATTAGCTGGACAGAGTCACCAAGAGGGCTGTCTTCTGCCTACATTCTTCACTCTGTACAAAGTTCATTCTTAATCTATGCCCTATGGGACAATGATTTATGATTTTTATTTTAAGTAGAGATTGTGATATGAAAAAAAAAAAAACACTGCTAAAAAAAAATATATGTAACACAACAATCTTATTTAAAACTATAGGTCATTTTCTATTAAATATTTCCTTTAAAGGGAATCTGTCAGCAGGTTTTTGCTACCTCATCTGAGAGCAGCATAATGTAGGCAAAGAGATCCCGAATCCAACGATGTAGCACTTAGATTACTGGGTGCAGTCGTTCTGACGCAATCAGAATTTTTGGATTTAGCCACGTAGCAGAGTTCAGAGAGCTGCTCCTGATTAACCAAGCTCTCAATAGAGATTGTACATTGACAGTGAGGTGTCAGAGGATCGGGCGTTATGGACTGTCGTGCGTGTAATATTGTAGTCCGAACAATGAGACATCCTGCTGCTTAAACAAACATAGCAAATAAACAACAGATTGGACCTTGACAAGACAGGCATCCCTGAATTCTCTGCCTCCCCCTTGCAGCATGATTTTCTTATCATTTTATTATTCTTGATCAAATGATTTTTTTTTAACCTGGTCGATGTGCTGCTGTTTTTCTATATCTGGCATTGTTGTTTTTCGTTCCAGCATATTCCTGTTTCTGCGATGTGGCACTCACTTCCTTATATGTGATTTTAGAACATACCCACAAAGAATGGTTAAGGACCACCCAACTTAGCTGATAAGACTAGACTTACATACAGGGAAGATGGAGCAATGTCTCATGAATGGGAATAAAAAACATAGCACAAGAGCAAAAAAATAAACCATGCCAAATCCAGGAGAACAGAAGCATTTAAAGAGAATCTGTCACCACTTTGACCTTTTTAAACTGTTATTTTGGGCATACAGGTTATAGAATGCTGAAAAATCTCATACCTGTATGTCTCATATCAGATGCCTTGTGGAAATATCATATTTTATCACTTTATGTAAATGAGCTCTTCCAGGTTATGGGGCGGATGCTGCCTTGAAGATAACTCCGCCTCCCGGGATTATTTTAAATAAAAGGGGTGTCACCAGTGTGATGGCCGCTCTCTGCTCTTACTGCAGAGCTGTGTGTGATTATAACTTACACTTGTGCAGGTTCCTCTCAGCTTCAGCCTCCAGCTCACAGGCACACAGGGTTCCAATATTGTTGTAATGAAGCAGAGCTCAGGGAGCTGCAAAAAATGTGTTTGCAAGAAGTCAAATTTAATTTCTCCTGTTCTGTGTCAGCTACGTGTCTCACACTGGTAATGCCCCTTTTATTTAAAATAATCTCTGGAGGCGGAGTTATCTTCTGGGCAACATCCTCCCCATAGCCTGGAAGAGCTCCTTTTATATAAAGTGATAAAAGATGATTTATCCACAACAAGGCATCTGATATGAGGCAGACATGTATGGCTTTTTTCAGCATTGTATAACCTGTATGCCCATATTAATAGTTTAAAATGGTCAAAGTGGTGACAGATTCCCTTTAAACCAGGGAAAAAAACACTTTGCAAACGGCAGGTCCTTTTCTAGGGGGTGAGGTGCTCCAGAAATTTGAGCGGTCAGATCAGTGGCAGGGTTGCACCGCTACTCCAAACAGAGCTGTCTCCCAGGCTGAGCTAAGCCAGCTTTGCGTCTAAAGCATAGGAGAAGCTACCATGGCCACTATGAGTTTTTGACCCAGCATTTTATTTATTTTTTTTGTGTAATACAACACGGCATCTTACAGTTCCAATAAGTGGTTGGGATTTACAGAAATCTCATGCCTGCTGCTTTTTTATGCAGAGTAAACTGACCTGCGGTGCATTTCAAATCCACATTTCAATTCCTCTTATGTTTCTTTTTTTACCTGCGTAATTTCCGCATCTAATTTAGGTAATTTTGTGGGGAAAATATGCACATAAAACTCTGCATACTTGTAATAGAAATTGACATATTTAAACCACACACTCAAGGGTGGGATTCAACTTTTTAACAGGTTCTCTGTAAACCCCGCCCATTTGAAAACCACGCCCCATTCTGTAACCACACCCATTTTGTTAGCCACACCCATTTTTGCACACTTTTATCAACCACAAAATACAAGTAATTAATAATAAAAAGTTTTCCCTTCTTACTCTACCTATATCTTCACTTTCCTATCAAGTACCAGTTGTTTCAGTCACTGTCAGTCACTTATTTACTTGGCATATTGTATGAGAGTTTTTCTACAATGTTTGAAAATTATTACTAAAGGAACCCTGCTCAAATTTGAGCCGACAACCTTTCCTATACAGGTCCTCTCCCCTGCAGGCTCCCGTCCTATGTGGCCTCCTCGTCCCTGCAGGCTCCCGTTCTATGTGGCCTCCTCTCCCCTGCCTGCTCCTGTCCCATGTGGCCTCCTCTCCCCTGTCTGCTCCTGTCCCATGTGGCCTCCTCTCCCCTGCAGGCTCCCGTCCCATGTGGCCTCCTCTCCCCTGCAGAGTCGCATCTTCGGCTCACAGAGCGCTTACCTGCTCCAAGTGCCGGCGGCCTCTGCTCGGTCCTCCTCCATGGCACTCTGCATACTGACGCTGACAGGCGGCAGCATGGTGAGGTAATCTCACCACACTGCCGTGACATCTGCAACGTCAGAACGCCGCCGGACACCGGGTCAGAGAGCAAACTGGCTCCACTAAACCCGGAAGTGCAGCGTGCACGGAGGAATGGGGATTCATTTGTTTCGGTGCCTTAAAGACACCGATACAAATGAATATAGCAATGCTGATTCTTGCCGGTTCGGTGAACCGGCTGTTATTTTAACAACTGGTTCGCCCGAAGCGGACAGAACCAGCTGAATCCCACCACTGCATACACTGCAGATCAGTTTATGCTGCCTAAAAAAAGCCTGGTGAATATTAATTTTTTTATTAACAAAAGTTCCAAACACTGATGTCGGGTGAGGTGTAGGCGGGATTATGGGCTGGGGAAGGGGTGAATATTCTTTTTCATTAATCGGTGACCCAATTACTCCTACCTGTGATGCCAGTCACTACTTACAAATAGTATAGATGGAAGGGTAGTCTGGCAAGATGGGGTCAGGAGACAGGAGGGCACGACAGGACACAGGGAGTAAGCAGAAACGCAGTCAAGTCACAGGCCGAGGGCCAGAATTCCAGGAGAGTACGTATTAGATTCAGGGAGAAGACATAGATGTGTTCAGGGAGCGGTCTAAGGTCAGAAGCCAGGAGGTAACGACAAGAACAGGGTGCAGGCAGAGAGGGGTCAATCAATGGTCCAGGGTCAAGAAACTTAGATCAGAACATAAGTACAACACAAGTCAAGAGCACAACTGCAGAACCAGAAAGTATGACTGGGGAGGTTATGGGAGAGCATGCTCAGTAATGAAACAGAGCAATTACCAGGAAGGTGGAACACCTAAGTAAAATCACTTCCCAGAACCTGCATGGAATCCTATGCTGTCAAACAACCTGTCAGCAAGTATTTAGAGAAACACAGCAGAGCATCTCCAAATGCAAATTGCTCTGCACAAAGGAAACATCACTGCTGGCTCTGAAGTTCAGGAAGGCGCAGCAGAGCATCACCTGTGTGCAAGATGTCCTGCACAGAGGAATTGGCACACCACTAGTACAAAATATAAGGCATCCCCTGAGAATAAGCCCTAGCGCATCTTTCGGAGAGAAAAATGATATAAGACCCGGTCTTGTTTTTGGGGGAACACGGGTAAAACAGTCTTTTTATTTTCACAATCTCATAAACCCCTTTAATTAATCTCACAAATAAAAGGGTTGGAGGTCATCTCCTGGAAATACTCTGAAGGTCAATAGTTACTGTTGGTTCATAGAATAGGATGCTTGTACTTTGCTATACCTGTAGTTCTGCCTATCTATTACTGAAATTGTCTCTCCAGGATAGGAGACAAACTCTAGCGCAGCGCCACCTATTGGAAGTAGCGATCCTAAAAGTCAAAAGTGGATTTTTAACAATCCTTTGCATATGACTTAGGATTTATGCCAGATCAGAATCTATCTATTACTGGTAATGAGAATTGGACATTACAAGGTCTTATAAATGGAGACGTCAGAGTACACTCCTGCCCCCGCTCCCCTCTCCCTATGTAGCCCTGTCATGGTCAATGATTGCCTTATGGATTAAGTATGGAAAATTCCAAGAAAGACATTTTCATTTGTGACTTTAACAACTGTTGTTTTGCTGCAGGTGTCTCACTATTTGCAAGACTTTATCTTATTAAAACATTCTGGCGGCAGATTTCATAGAATTTCTTGGGAAACAATATTTATTTTTGGCAGCTGATTCAGATGGTGAACAGCGAGTGGGATGCATGGGCAGAAATCCTGCTTCCTTTACCAGAGGGTGTATATACTAATATATAAGCTTTATCTTGGAATATATTATATATGTGATATCTTGCACATTTATAGCATAGCCTGTTCTGTTCCTGTGTTTATGTATAATCCATGAAAGACAATAATAGACAGCCAAGTTCAAAGCCAAATAGATGAGCAACTTGTGGCTGTTGTAGGAGGTATTGATTAGTAAATATTAAAATATTAGTTTAGCACAAAAAATGTTTTCCTGAAATAAATGACTCTTAGTTATACAAGGGGATTACATGACAGAGAATATTCTAGACAGTTATGCCTAATAGTAAATACTGCAGCATATGATTTTCTGATTTATCAAACATGGAGGTACACTTTAACCAAAACATACCACTAGAAAACCCAAAAGCTTCTTAAAGGGATTGTCTGGGCTAATGATATTTAATAAAACATGTGGCTATTTAAAGGGAATGTGATGAGGTAAATACGATACGATGTGACAAGCTTGTTTTTTCTGTGATAAGATTGTACTTAGTAAAGTTGTTACCAAGTGTAATAACATTATATTTATTATCTTTCTACAGTTTTGGGGAAACTGAAGATTCTAATAATAATGGATGAAGGCGTTGATGTTACAATTGAAGGCAACTCTCTCATTAAAGCGGTGTACCAAAGTAGGCTACGTCTCACACGACTTCTCTTGGAAGGTGGAGCATACATCAATGAAAGCAATGATCGTGGAGAAACCCCCCTTATGATTGCTTGTAAAACAAAACATGTTGACCATCAAAGTGTTAGCAAAGTTAAAATGATTAAATATCTTCTGGAAAACAATGCAGATCCTAATATTCAAGATAAATTTGGGAAAACGGCTTTAATGCATGCTTGCTTGGAAAATGCTGGCTCGGAGGTTGTATCTATGCTTTTAGAGAGTGGTGCCGATCCCAGTCTACAAGACCACACTGGATTCTCTGCCCTTGTGTATGCAGTCAACTCAGAGGACAAGGAAACTCTAAGGATTTTACTAAATGCTTGCAAGGCCAAGGGAAAAGAAGTTATAATCATTACAACTGATAAGTCCCCATCTGGCAGACAGACTACAAGGCAGTATCTAAATGTGCCACCTTCTCCAGGAATTGACCATAATTCTCCTTCTCCATGCACATCACCTTCTGAAATTGAGTTAAAGACTTCTCCCACACCAATATCAAATGCATTTGAAGCAGAAAAGGAACTATTCAACTTTAAGGAGGTTGATACAGATAATGACTTAAAGGGTTCTTCTGAGCCAGGTTCTCCAACCAAAAAGACTCATATGATGCATGTTGGAGCAAAGCTGCCACTTCTTCAGAGACTACACTCTGAACCATGGTTGAAGATTCCTCCATCCCTGCTCCACCAACACAAAGTGTCTTCTCTTCAAGAGGAGCTACAAGATATAACTCCTGAAGAAGAGCTATCCCTTAAAATGAATGGTTTAGTACATTCAAAGCGTTATTTCACTCGACATCAGAGCATTGATGTGAAGGATACTGCTCATCTTCTAAAAACACTCGACTCATCCGGTCCAAGAAAACTCTCATATGATGAAATACATTCACAAACACTTTACCCTGAAGGAACACCAAGTAAATCAGAAATTCCTGTTGACCAAGACCCTGATTCAGTGCACACAATGTCTGTTTCCAGCCTAAGGAGCATTGTTCAAAGAAGAAATTTAGGGGCAAACCATTATAGCTCTGACTCACAACTCACAAGAAATCATGGTCTGGCTACAACAGAAGACAGTAAATCTCTTTTGGAAAAAAAGAAGATGTTTTCTCCCCCATCCTTGCTGTCGGGTTCTAGGGAGTCTCTAGAAAATGTGTCTGTCACAGCATTAAGTAGAAGGAACCATGCCCTTTTGGAGAGACGTGGATCTGGGGCTTTACTTTTAGATCACATAAGCCAAACTAGACCAGGGTTTCTTCCACCACTGAATGTGAACCCACATCCGCCTATTCCAGACATCTCCTGCCATAGTAAAGTATCTAGTCTTATTTTCCCAGGGCCAAAGCCCCTTGTTCCCACTGCTCCACTGTTTCCAAAAGAGTCAATAAGCAAGAAAATGCTTCTCCGGAGACATTCAATGCACACAGAACAGATTAAACAACTTGTAAACTTTGAAGAAATTCTTGGCTAGAGAAAGCCGTCAAAACACAAGCATTGGAGCAACCTTATCAGCTCTCTCTCTCCAAACAGCACCTGCTGCACAAAATGCTTCAGACCTTTTCTGCAAAGAAAACAGATCCGTTCAGCTTATGCTGGATAAATTATTCAAGCAGTAAAATGCTTGGTCGTTAGCAGTAATCACAGTTTTCACTACAATATAAATGAATTTCTGCCCTACATTTGCAGGCTTTTTTTTAATGGCATAGCAGGCTGTAGGGAAGGCAGAAGTATGGAGAAATGATAGATTCGGGTTACTGAGACCGAGAGCGAACAAGAGAAACCAGAGGATGGAGCCTCAGAACATGAAGGTTCAGGTTCATGGTCAAGGAGACCATTTATGCTTTTAGCGCTGACAGTGTGCTTTGTACACGCCAGGTCATCTATATCTACCCAGGTGTATCTATGGAGCACCTCTACCTCTAGAGTGAATACACACATAAGCTCATTTATACACATATATATTTATTCCATTACTGAACTAAGAGACGTATCAAGATGTCTTATGTATTGACGGGGCAATTAGCAGCCTCAAGAACATTGTCGGAAGGTTGGTGACCATTTACTGCTTTGAAAATAAGGTGGATCATGCACTATATATATTTCACTGGAAATTATTTCTTAGAAATGTATTAAATACTGTGATATGTTATGTTCCGCGGATGTGAAAATGCTAACAAAAAGTTCTTATACTGTTACAAATTATGCTTTAGAAGCGTTTATCATTATTAATGCACCAACATGGTTCAGCCATGGACGGAAGAACATGCTGCTTTTTGGAGGCAGATATTTCATTTCTTTTTTTTCCTTGTGCATGGGACTATACAAACTATACAATAGAATAAAATGTCCTCTGTTTGCAAAACAAGGACAATCTTATGGTATAGGTCAATAATATACATGTTGACAATAGGGTTTGTCATCAATTTGTAATTGTTCAAAATGCTACAAAAAACAGCGCTGTCAACCAGACCTAACAAGCCGCATGTAATTGGTACTCCTGTGTTACCAAGTGATATGTGCAGCATTTTATTTAAACCAAAGAGAGTAACAAAGGTCAAAAACTATAGAAGGTTACGAATACCAAATATATCATCAACATATCAGTACCGGATTGTTGAAAAGATAAACTTATTTGTCGAAAGGTACAGCTTATGGCGAATGTTCACATTTATATAATTTGTTGTTCGCTTTTTACAAAATAGTTGGGTCACTTTGTAAATACATTGTATATTTCATCTTCTCCAGCCTGGATTATGGTCCTGAGGGGCATTTATAATTATGGAGGGGCTGAAATGTTTCAACATTCAATGCTGAAATTTCTTTCCCCATTTGCTCCCCATACTATGTCTGTATACATTCCCCTCTCGCTCCCCATACTGTGCCTGTTTACATTCCCCCCAGAAATTTGCTTTTTCAGAAATGTACACCAGGCATTGTACAGTTAGATAAAAATGACTACTCTTTGTGATAAGAAGCCATTCCAAATGCCATTGCAGGCAAGTCAAACCCATATGTTGGGCAATGCAATGTTTTAAAAGCGAATCAACGGATTATGTAAATGCCATGTATATACAAAGTGTCTGATATGAATGAGCACTTTATTAGGAGACTAAGAAATACTGAATATGTTTATGATTCTAAGTAACACAAAACTATTATTTATAAGCCTTATGAAATGGAAATTCTTGTTTGATAAGGTTATATTGTCAAATCAGAGGTGTAATGGTCTTTGCAATTACTTTTTTTTCTCCCAAAGATGTGGATCATAGGTAATTATGGTGAAAGGCTTATATAATGACATACAAAGGTAGGTCAAAATGTGAAAAGTTGATCACCTATGCAGGGTATTATTTATAACATTTGCTTCTCTATTCGTGTTGTAATCCAACACTGTGCAATGAAGAGAAGTTAATGGAACACTACAGATTGTACAGATCCACTATCCACCTTTGATATTCTTTAAATTACTGTGCCATGCACCACCCCCTCATGTATTTCCACTAGGCAGAGCACAGTACATTTGTTTTACATGGAGAATTCCTTTAAAGATTTGTTCACAAGATGGAGAGGAAAGGGTTAAAAAAAATGCGCTGGCATAGAAGAAGCAATCAGTTGTTGTAGCCTGGACAGGGAATTATTTCTATGCGTTTTGCAGAAAACCAACTTCTTCAGGAGCAATCAAGACACAATCAGTCGTGGTAGCCTGGACAGTGATTTATTTCTATGCGTTTCACATGAAAGCTCCTTGTTCAGGAAAAATAAAAAAACAATCAGCTGTGGTAGCCTGGATAGTGATTTATTTCTATGTGTTTCGGAGAAAATCTCCTTCTTCAGGAAAGATCAAAGAATAATCAGTCATGGTAGCCTGGTCAATGATTTATTTCTAAACGTTTCGCAAAAAATCTTCTTCAGGTGAAATCAAGAAATAATCAGTTGTTGTAGACTGCACAGTGATTTATTCTTACGTATTTTGCAGAAAATCTCCTTCAGGATAAATCAAGATGCAATCAGTCATGGTAGCCTAGACAGTGATTTATTTCTACGCTTTCAGAGAAAATCTCCTTCTTCAGAAAAAATCAAGACGCAATCATTCGTGGTAGCCTGGACAGTGATTTATTTCCACGCATTTCAGAGAAAATCTACTTCTTCAGGACAAAAAAAAAGTCACACTTGTGATTTTTCCTGAAGCAGGAGATTTTCCCCGAAATGCATAGAAATAGATCACTGTCCAGGCTACCACGAATGATTGTGTCTTCCACGGCGGTGCATTTTTTTTAACCCTTTATTCTCCATCCTGTGATACCTCCCCAAGCGGGCTGCGGCAGCTGTTTCCTGTACGCGGTTTATAGTGGTTGTGACTGTTTCACAAACATTTCAGGTGAGCAACTCCGCGTGTTTTCTTATCCGTTTTATTAGGATAAGACCCTATTTGCACCATTTATCTTTCCAGCAAATCAATACTTAAAGATTCAATGCTCTATTTTGTTTCTGTTTATTAGACAAATGTATTTATGATATGAAGATGTAATCTTATTGACTCTATGGATAAAGGACAACTTTGATCATCTATTGTGTATATAGTTGATTGTCAGCTGTAGAGAGGAACAATTTTTTATTTCTAAGAATAAAATGCATATTTATTTATTTATTGATCTACAGTATCCACAATATGTATACTATTTATGGCTCTATTTTTATGTATTATAATTATTGATTTATTACGATACATACTTGTATTATTATTCTTCTGATACATATCAGTTGTCATTTCTTAGTATTGCATAGGGTCATTAGGCTTACCACTTTAGAGCTTAGCCATGCAGTTTCTGTATAGTTCTTTATGTAAAGCATATTAGTGCTTAGACTTAGTGCAATTCCTTAGCTGTGTAGGCTTAATGGAGTATGTGTTTTATGAGCACAATTAATATAACAGATCAGATTGCTGCTAATTTTGGCTATTGGTAGAACGCATGTCTTTCCGCTTGGTCATCTGCTATTCAGCATATATGGCCAAACAAAACAGGTCACACCAACTTATGTGATATCGTTCTTTTACAACATGCTCCACACTGGATGCCGTCCGAAATAAGTGGTTCAGATTTTTATTGAACCAAATAGCACAAGTTCCAAAGTGATTTGTCTGTATGAGGCTAAAAGCCTATAGACGGACATCACAGTATTATACTAGTGCGAGTATTTATATTTATGTGTAAAAGGGAAGGCACTTAAAAGCTTTAGAAAATGACAGCAGTATATTGAATTAAACATCTTCTGGATGAAAGGTAAAAGGGAAAACTGTGTTAGCTCATTAAAGATGTCTCAGCAATTCTTCCCCTAAGGCTAAGGACACACGACGAGTAAAACGTAGCAAGTGGAATGCGATAAAGAATCGCATTCCACTCGGACCAATGTTACTCTATGGGGTTGCTCCCATGCGTGATTTTCTCAGCCTTAGTCGGACCGAGAAAACAATCGCAGCATGCTGCGGGTGGAATCCGATTAGTTTTCACTCGCACCCATACAAGTCTATCTGTGCAAGAGAAACATCGCACTGCACTTGCATTGAACCGAAGTGCAGTGCGATATACGCATCAGCTGATAATTGAGGAGATGGGGAGATTAATCCCTCCCTCTCCTCCACAGCTGTGATCCGACAGGATCACATCACAGTATAATGACACTCAGCTTACACTCGCAGCACAGCAGAAGCCGTGGGTCATTAGCATAATGTATCCGATGCTCTCACTTTGGATGCGAAATGCCCAAGCATTCTTAGCCTAAAGGCCGCTTTACACGCAACGACATCGCTCAAGCGATCTCGTTGGGGTCACGGAATTTGTGACGCACATCCAGCCGCTTTAGTGATGTCATTGCGTGTGACACCTATGAGCAATTTTGCATTGTCATAAAAATGTGCAAAATCGCTAATCAGTGACATGCCCCCCTATGCCCAATTATCGTTGCTGCTGCATGTACGATGTAGTTTGTTGTTCCTGCGGCACCACACATCGCTGTGTACAGGAACGAGGAACCTCATCTTACCTGCGGCTGCCGGCAATGCGGAAGGAAGGAAGTGGGTGGGATGTTACGTCCCGCTCATCTCCGCCCCTCCGCTTCTATTGGGTGGCCGCTTAGTGACGTCGCTGTGACGCCGAACGAACCGCCCCCTTAGAAAGGAGGCGGTTCGCCAGTCACAGCGACGTCACTAGGTGGGTAAGTACGTGTGATGGGTACTAGTGATGTTGTGCGCCACGGGCAGTGATTTGCCTGTGTCGCACAACTGATGGGGGCGGGTACGCACGCTAGCGATATCGGTAACGATATCGCAGCATGTAAAGCGACCTTTAGTCTATGAGAGTCAGGACAAGGCTGTCTCGTCTTACAGACTTGTATTGAGAAAATCTATAAGCATTTAAAAAAATAAGTATCACTTGTACACAGGAAAGGTGATTGCTAGGACCCTCATCAGTTACATTACTAGATCATCCCTGTGTTGACTTATTGGTATGTGTGAATAGAGATCAACCATGCATACTACTGTTTTATTCTGCAATTCTCATGATTAGTGGTTAAGTGGTCAGACCCTCACTGATCATACACTGATGAGCAAAAGTGTAACAATGTTTTGCACTTTCGCCTTTCAGGCTCCATATCTCATCATCCACCACAGCTTTGAGTGTGATACTACCTTCATTTTATAGACAATCATCTTGGCTATCTCATACATAAATTTGACTTGCAACTATTTAGCATATGATTAGTTATACAGATTTTTGTCATGTCACTACATTGTTACAGTTTTGCTCCTAAAATGTTAAAAAAAAATTTTTTTTTATTATGTTAGTATTTTGTAAATCCACTTTTGGCTTTCAACACTGCCTGAATTATTTTGGACATGCTCTCGACTAAAATTTGATGTCAAGTCACTTTTACACGTTCCCAATGTTTTTGAATATTGTTCGACTCACTTGGGTATGTATACACCTTTTTCTTCAACTCTACCCATAAGTGTTCGATTGGGTCAAGGTCTGGGGGCTCTGGGACTTATCCAGCACTTCTACTTCAATATTACTGAACCATGTAGGCTTCAGGTCATTGTCCTGCTAGAACACTATGTCATCCTTTTGATACCCATAGTACTCAAGTGTACAAAGTAACTCGTCTTGTGGAATACTCCAGATATTGCTAAGCATTGAGACCACCATCGATCCTGGTCAAGTATCCAACAACTTTGCCTGTGAAACAACCCCAAATCATCAAATTTTCTGCACTGAACTTGATAGTTCCTTCAATTCCTTGATCCGTTAGCCCGTTTTTCCCTTGTTTCTTCCAGCACCAATTGCATACAATAGAACCTAATATATTGAGTTTCGTCTCACCGCTCCAAATCACTCATTTCCAGTCTTCTACTATCCACTTGTTTGTAAATTCAAGCCAACACTTTTTATCATGATATTGAAGTCTTCACCTTTTTTCACACCACCATGCCAGACTTGTGTGATGTCCATTGCACAGTATTTGCATGGAGGTCTGTGATCTCCCTTTTACAAAGCAAATGAGCCACCTCCACTGCCGTGTTTGTTGAGCTAGAAGTGATAGATCTTGTGATTTGGTGACTTGTTGACTCCTGATAGTAGACCTGAACGTCCACCTCTTAGCTTTTGGAATGGATGGACGGACTTCATGTCATATTCTTCCAACTTTAATGGCCTCACATGAGGCAGTTTGGAAATTTTCTTGGCCGAGCAGCCACTATTGATGAGCTGGTTTATGCTGTTTATCATTCTTTGGGAAAACTTCATGGCTGCTCCTCGTTTTGAACCAGTGACCGTTCTCCTGGGAACCAATCTAATAACACACTAAGCTATTAGGGAATGTGAGAACAGGTTGTGATTTGTAGTATACAGGAAGAAAAAGATTTTTCCACCACCAGGAGCAAAACAGTAATAATGCAGTGACATGACAAGAATCTACATACTGTAACTAATCATATGCTTAATAGTTACAAGTCAAATTTATGGATGAGATCCAAGATGATTGTTGATAAAATGAAGGTAGTCTCAGGTTCAAAGCTGTAGTGGATGGTGAGATATGGAGACTGAAAGTCAAAAGTTCAAATTATTGTTATCCTTTTGCTCGCCAGTGTATATTTATGAACTATCATGTAGATAGATAATAAATCTTATTGGTTGGATAACCCCTTTAAAAAAACACTGTAACAAAACTGATTCATTATGTTAGGCTTAATTTAGGGCAGTGTATAGCACAGTGGGTCTTTATATGGCGCTCTTTAAATTCCAGGCTCATGCACCGCTCCAGCAAATCATGTAATAAGAATATAACTGGCTAAGTGCCTGATTCAATAAAACTGGTGTAGTTTATGCCAGTCTTAATTTTAAAAAAATTGGAGTATGATGCACTGAATTCACTAAGAGCAGTCCCCCTCTTTAATGAATTTTAAAAGCGCAAGAGACGAATAGAAGAGCACACAATATAGGGCAATACTGAGCATAAGCGATGAAAGCTCTCACTTGAAGGTGGGTGCAGAAACAACACCTACAAGAGCATGGAAAACCACTGCTGCCCCATGGCTCGAAAATGGCACATCTTTCCACTCTCATGTCACACCAACATAAATGTATGCCAAGGGGCAGCCATACATTTATGATGCAATACCAGTTTTGTGAAGTTATGAATTTGATGGGCGACCTTGGTCACTTCCTTTTGTTGTTGTAATGTACCATATTTTTCTGATTATAAGATGCACTTTTCCTCCCCAAACTTTGGGAGGAAAATAAGGGGTGCATCTTAAAATCCAAATGTAGCTTACCGGGGGTTGGTGCTGTGCTGCGGGCGCTGCTCTGTCCCGGGGCTGTGGGCGCTGCTCCGTGTGGCACTGCTCTGTGCGGCTCGGCTCTGTGCGGGGCAGGGAGGCTTTGTGCGGCAGGCAAGATACCACTGGATTATAAAACGGACCCCATATATTTTCTTTACCTTTTTTTTCCCTCTAAATTTGGGGTGCGTCTTATAATCCGGTGCATCTTAAAAAACGAAAAATATGGTAAGTCCCGGCTAGATCCACCAAAGTGTGTGGAGCTGGGTCCATACACTTTGGTGGATCTGGCCGGGGCTTACATTAAAACATCAAAAGTCTCAAAAATAACAATCAACTTTGAGTTGCACTATAATTTTTTCACTTTTGAAGGAAAATTGGCAAAAATTCCATGATGAATTGGGCCCTGTATGGTTTCATTATCTGCATTGTCTATATTGGCCACTGCTTACTTACTATAGACATGAGATTTAAATTAAGTCGTGGTCTTTTGATACCAAAAAAATAATGTTTTGTGTAATTTATTTTGTTGGGCCGAGTAGTTTGTGTAGTTTGGGTTATGTATTAATGAATGAAGGTCCATTACATATCCAGAAGTCAAGCAGAATATAGGAATAGACGTGAACTCCAAGGAAATTCTGCTGCTATGATGTGGAAAGTGTCTTCTTTCAACACTTTCTTTTTAGTCTTTGGACCATGCATTTTTTTTATTAAAGCTATCAAGCTATGTACAGGGTGAACCAAAAATGAGGAATGTGAACCCCTTTGTATCTTAATTTGCATTTTTGATGGCAGTTTTTTATATGGTGAATGACTATACTCATTGGTCCAATTTATGGCTTTATTAATTAGACCAGTCTATATAGTCGCTTTATATATGGACGCAATGAATATTCTTTATCAGAATTTGTAATGCCATAGGTCTGAAAATATATAACAATGGCTTTGTCTATAAAGACATTTCTTTTAAGTGTAGATAGTCAATCCTATGTTACTTGTTCTGAATATTGTTGAGTTTACTGCTTTGCTCCACTCATTGAAAAGCAAATACCTAGTGTAAGCCCTCACTGTGTGAGCGACCGATCTACTGTTGTCTAGTAAAAAGTATAAAGAAAACTTAATTAAGTGTATTATATAGACGTATGGTCGTGTGATCTAACGGTATTATAATTTACATTTTCCTAATTTGTTTACGTAGATATGAATTTTTTTGTGCTTTTACAAACAGACATCATTTGTAATAAATCACTTACAGGCAGTTACAATATTTTGTTGGTCAACCACTTTGCAAAATGGAGTGAAGTGGTGTATACTTGTGCAGGAGTAAATATTAAAATGAAAAATAAAAATAAAGCCCCCTCTTTTCTACATGAGTGCATTAGGGCAAACCACTTTTTTATATGGCTCCTTTTCTTCCATTCACAAAATCTAATTTCTTTAGCTGGAATGCATTAGAGCCAATTTCATAGTTCTAATATTAACCTAGAAGTATGTTTTTGGAGTTTGGGCAGGGACATAACTATAGTGAATGCAGGCCAGAACTATTAAAGACCCATGATTGTTGGGAGCCCTTATAGAGATTTTGCATTGGGGCCGATCAGTGTATGGCCTCTTATTGTGCTCTAAATCTTATAAAGACAATACATGTTGCCCCTACCATAATGGAATATTGTCCCCTGTTTAAATGTTACACATTCTTGGCCCCTTACTTGTATAATGTCCCTCATCGTGTGCCTCTTCCAGTAATTATGTCCTCCATCCTTGGCCCTTTGCAATAATAATGTCCCCCTTCCTGAGCCCCTTGCTGTAAAAGTTTTCAACATCCTGTGCCCATTCCAGTAAGTGTATTCCCCATCCTGAGCCCCCTTCTAGTAACAATGTCCAACATAGTGGGCTCCTTCCTGGTATAATACTTCCCATCCTAGGCCCCTTCCAGTAATATATGTCCCACATCCTGGGTCCCTTCCAATTATATCTGCCACCCAACCTGGGCCCCTTCGTAGTATAATATACAGCATCCTAGTGTAATATGCTCATCCTGGCTTCTTCCAGTAATATATGTCCCCAATCCTTGGCAACTTCCTGTTATAATGTCCATCCTGGTATAATATCCTCTATCCTGGGCCCTTTCCAGGTACAATGACCCCCTATTCTGGGCCCCTGCCAGTAAACATGTCCACCATTCTGGTATAATGTCCTTCTATCTTGGCCCCTTCCTGGTATAATATACTCTTCCTGGTGCAATGCACCATCAATTCCTCTACCAGTAATAAGGTTTCCCGTCATGCCACTGTTTTCTAAACATTTAAAAAAGAAAAAATATTTTCATCTTCCATCGCTCCCATGACGCAGGGTGGCCTCTTCTATAGCCGGCGTAGAGGCTGGCAGCTGATGTCTTCAATGTGCTTGCTATGGGCGACACATAACATCACTGCTATGCAATGCCTGTGACTGGCACAACGATGTCAGCTGGCAGCTTCTGATTGGCTGGTGGCATGTATTGCAGTGCAGGGACTCAGCGGTTCTCTGCATTGCAATATATTTCAGCTGAATGTGCATGCTCAATCACACATCCAGCTGAAATAGGCTCTGGTGTTGGCACACCCTCCTCCCACACGGGCCCAATTGTTATGCCCCAGAACTTTTAACCACTTCAGGGTTTGGAATTCTGAATCGGGTAAAAGAAGTAACATGCTCATTCTTTAAAATGAAGCCATGCTTCTTCTGTGTTAAAGTATAGAGTGCATGTGGAACACCAGCAATAGCGCTGGTGAAGCCGACTCAGGAAAATGACTGCTGGCATTTTCCTGAAGCTGCCTTACTTGCAAAAACTCAAGGCTGTGTCGGTGTCTAAATGACACTGTATGCAATGCACATACCCAAAGCGTCAATGCTTTTTTTAAATGATTTAAGTGTTTTTAGGGTAGCAGACTCACTCCAAAAAAGAACTTCATGTGCATCATACCCTTAAAGAACTTAAAGCCAAAATTAATTACGGTATTGCATTTGTACCAATTTTTTCTCTTGGTTTTTTTTTTCAGTTTAGAAGCTAGTTTTTTTTTTGTGAAAAAGTCTTTGGTGACTTAAACCTTGCCAACTGCTCCCATATGACCGGAAACAGGAAGGGATAAAGATAATTTTCTCCCAGCACCAAGGCTCCCTTGTGTGGCAGCCGCAAGGCGTCAGAACGCTATTAGCTGCAGATAAATCACATATCTGTAGGTTAAAAGCAGTTTTTTACATGACAGGTTCCCTTTCTGTTGTTTTTCTTGTTTTGTCTTGTGACATGTGCTATTATTTTCATTATACCAAATGTGTCATAATGGTGCATGTGGTTCATAAGTCAAAATGGTCTTAATCCTTACTTAAAACTTTCATAAAATTGTAAAAAAAAAAAATGCATCACAATAGCTGGCGTACATAAAATCACTCCAGGAAAGAACTGGAATACGTTTGAAACAACTTTTGCAACCTTTGTAAAAGTCACAACACATAAACCAGGCGAAAACATCTCGAAAACCCAAGCTCTTCCCACAGTGGTGAAAGCATAAAATAGACTTTAAAAAAGGTATAAATTCAAAACGTTTGGAAGAATTGAAACAAAGTAAAAAAAAACACTATACAAAAAAATAAACAGGTACAAATCCAACTATGAATTGGCCCAACCACTGTAGCTTGACAATACGCTTTTTTCCCCAAAACAGCATTACAGCAATCACTCTTCAAAACCTTGACTGCATTAAAGTTTCATCTGCAACAAAAAACGGTTAAAGAAATTGTCTAGGATTTATAAGAAAAAAAAGCAGGGCTGTGTTTTTCTAAAAACACAACCGGGACTATGTTAAGTCTGTTTCTAGAACTATAGCTTAACTGCATAGAAGTGAATGAGCTGCAATACTGCACAAAATTGTGAACAGGTGGGCTAATGTGTTTGGTAAAAAGTCATGTTTTTACAATCCTGGACATTTCATTGACATTGGATTATGCCAATTTCAATTTGTTCTACCTACAATCTAATGTATATGGAATTAGTCTGTCACCTCATCCAGAGGACAATAATTTTTGACAAGGTAAATCTTAACACATTCAGTTCCAAGAGAAAAGCAGCATTAGCATGTCTCCCTTAAGGCAGGAATGCCAAACTCAAATACACAGTGAGCCAAAATTAAAAACTTGGACAAAGTCATTGGCCAACCTAGTCATGGGCCCCACATAGTCATTCATACAGATTACTGGGACCCACATAGTCTTCCATACAGAATAATACACCCTAAATAGTCCTCCATACAGAATAATAGACCCCACATAGCCCTCCATACAGAGTAATGCACCACATAGTCCTCCATACAGAATAATGGGCCCCACATAGTCCTCCATACAGAATAATGGGCCCCACATAGTCCTCCATACAGAATAATGGGCCCCACATAGTCCTCCATACAAAATAATGGGCCCTACATAGGCGTCCATACAGAATAATGGGCCCCACATAACCCTCCATACAGAATAATGGGCCCCACATAGTCATTCATAGTCCTCCATACAGATTAATGCACCCTAAATAGTCCTCCACACAGAATAATGGGCCCCACATAGTCCTCCATACAAAATAATGGGCCCCACATAGCCCTCCATACAGAATAATGAGCCCCACATAGTCCTCCATACAAAATCATGAGCCCCACATAGACCTCCATAGAGACTAGCATTGTGGGCCAGAGTTTGACATACTGTATGTGCCATAAAGGTATGTGGACAAGATGTCTTTTTCATGCAGTTAGAACGCACACAAAAAAACTACAAAGAATGTACATAGCGCACCGTAATATCAAAGTGACTAGCTATGTACGGTATATGTTCAGTCTTTTGGAGCCTTTTTTCCCCTTCAGACCTTGAAACGCATGAAATAGATAAAATAAGCAGTTTGTTCCGTTTTTCAGCGGCTTCTTCTTGGAAATCAGTCTTTATTTAAACTTGAAATTAGAAAAAAATAAAATGCAGATCTGCTGCAAAAACAACTGTAAGAACTCGAACGGCATTTTCCTGAAGCGACTTGGCCTTGAAAAATTCAGATAGTATGTCGGTGTCTAAAGCTGACAACGACAACGACGTCGCTGCTACGTCACCATTTTCTGTGACGTTGCAGCGACGTCCCGTCACTGTCGCTGTGTGAGACATCCAGCAACGACCTGGCCCCTGCTGTGAGGTCGCCGGTCGTTGCTGAATGTCCAGCTTCATTTTTTGGTCGTCACTCTCCCGCTGTGACACACACATCGCTGTGTGTGACAGCGAGAGAGCGACGAAATGAAGCGAGCAGAGGGAGCAGGAGCCGGCGTCTGGCAGCTGCGGTAAGCTGTAACCAGCGTAAACATCGGGTAACCAAGGGAAGACCTTTCCCTGGTTACCCGATATTTACCTTCGTTACCAGCCTCCGCCGCTCTTGCTGCCATTGTCGGCTCCTGCTCTGTGCACATGTGGCTGCAGTACACATCAGGTAATTAACCCGATGTATACTGTAGCAAGGAGAGCAAGGAGCCAGCGCTAAGCAGTGCGCGCGGCTCCCTGCTCTCTGCACTGTGACATGTAGCTGCAGCACACATCGGGTTAATTAACCCGATGTGTACTGTACCTAGGAGAGCAAGGAGCCAGCGCTAAGCGCGGCTCCCTGCTCTCTGCACTGTGACATGTAGCTGCAGCACACATCGGGTTAATTAACCCGATGTGTACTGTACCTAGGAGAGCAAGGAGCCAGCGCTAAGCACGGCTCCCTGCTCTCTGCACATGTAGCACAGCGACGTTATGATCGCTGCTTCTGCTGTGTTTGACAGCTAAGCAGCGATCATAACAGCGACTTACAAGGTCGCTGTTACGTCACCGAAAATGGTGACGTAACAGCGACGTCGTTGTCGCTTAGTGTGAACCCAGCTTAAAAGACGCCATCTGCATCTTCTCTAAAAGCTAAAAATTCAAGACTTAAGGGGGCTTTACACGGAGCGATATCGCTAGCGAAGGCACCCGCCCCCGTCGTTTGTGCGTCACAGGCAAATCGTTTCCCGTGGCGCACAATCTCGCTTGTCCATGTCACACGTACAGCCCTCCCTAACGACGTCGCTGTGGGCGGTGAACAACCTCCCCTGAAAGGAGGAGATTCGTTCGGCGTCACAGCGATGTCACAGAGCGGGCCGCCAATAGAAGCGGAGGGGCGGAGAGCAGCCGCATCTCCGTCACTCCCACCTCGGTGCTCGTTGAGGACACAGGTACGCTGTAGTTCGTCTTTCCCGAGGTGTCACACGTAGCGATGTGTGCTGCCATGGTGTGCTGCCATGGGAAGGACAAACAACCTGCGTCCTCAACAACCAATGATTTTTTGGAAATGAACGACGTGTCAACGATGCACAATTTGGTGAGTATTTTCCATCGTTAACGGCCGCTCGTTGGTGTCAAACGCAACGACGTCGCTAATGATGCCGGATGTGCGTCACGGAATCCGTGACCCCGACGATATATCGTTAGATACGTCGTTGCGTGTAACGAGGCCTTTAGGCTTCATTCAGATGTCAGTGATTTTTTACATATGGAAAAAAATTGCTATTAGTATTTATTATAAAGCCAATTTTCATCAGAATTTGGTCAGTATCAGTTTTTAACATCATTGTTTATCAGTGATTTTCATGTATGAAAAAAAGTAAATTATAAAGCTTCTGCGATTCTTTGCAATGTTAATTACAGACAGCACCCATATTACTGATGTCGCCCGTGCGCTCTCTGTGATTGTCATAAACCCATAGATTTATATGGGGTATTTTTATCAATGATGTTCATAAAAAATGGACGTCTCCATAAACTATAATGGATACATGTTCTATCCATTAAATTCATGGATACGGAAGAAACTGACCTCTAAGTGAGACCTAACATAGACTTTCCCAAGCCTTAATTCAACATTTGGGAATCAAAGCCCTGTGAAAGGAACAGATTGAGCACTCTTCCCAAATATCACAGGATAGGCGTAGCAAGCTTCTGTGGCATGAACACAGCTGGTTACCCCTAGAAATTAAAGGGATATTCCAATCTCCAAGATCCTATCCTAATATGTAGTAGGAATAATAATAATAATAATAATATTAGCAAATATCTCCAATTGGAAATTTAGCATAGTTCTGATATAGCCATGTCTCTTACTTCATGTAAAGGGCATTCCAGTAGCTTAGGCATCCATTGTTAGGACCACATATATAGTGACAGTTAGTTGCCAGTGGTCATAACCATGGATACCTAAAACCACTGTAATGTCCTGCACATGAGGTAAGTGACATAGGTAACCAGGAGAGCTATACTACAATTATAACTGGATGTATTTGCTAATATTTTTATTATTACACCTAATACATATTGAGATGGGAATACCCCTTTTAAAGTTTAAATTAAACAAGAAATATAGTTCTCACTGTTTGTTATTCTGCAGCATTTTCTACAAGATCATAAAAAGTATTAATACTCTGTGAACCTTTCCACATTTTTCACATACACACAAACCTAATTGTACTTTATTGGGATTTTAGGCAATGTACCAACACTAAGTAGTATTTCTGATGTGTAAAGGAAATGATGCATGGTTTTCAAAATATTTCAAAAATTAAAATATGCAAATTGTGACATGCATTTGTATTCAGCCCACTGTAGTCTGATACCATAAACAAAATCCTGAGTGACCAATTGCCTCCAGAAGTCATCTAATTAGTAAATTGAGTCCACATGTGTGTAATTTATTCACAGTATAACTACAGCTGTTCTGTGAAGGCCTCAAAGGTTTGTTTGAAAACATTTAGGATCAAACAGCAACATGTAAACCAAGGGACACACCAGACATGTCAGAGATAAAATAGCATCATGAAAACCAAGGGACACACCAGACAAGTCAGAGATAAAATAGCATCATGAAAAACAAGGGACACACCAGACAGGTCAGAGATAAAATAGCATAATGAAAACCAAGAGACACAACAGACAGGTCAAAGATAAAATAGCATCATGAAAACCAAGGGACACACCAGACAGGTCAGAGATAAAATAGCATCATGAAAACCAAGGGACACACCAGACAGGTCAGAGATAAAATAGCATCATGAAAACCAAGGGACACACCAGACAGGTCAGAGAGAAAATAGCATTATGAAAACCAAGGGACACACCAGACAGGTCAGAGATAAAATAGCATCATGAAAACCAAGGGACACACCAGACAGGTCAGAGAGAAAATAGCATCATGAAAACCAAGGGACACACCAGACAGGTCAGAGATAAAATAGCATAATGAAAACCAAGCAATACACTAGTCAGCTCAGGGATAAAGTTGTGGAAAAGGGTAAAGCAGGATTAGGGGGTTGTTTTTTTTTTTAAAGAAAAACAACAAACTTTGAACATTTCACAAAGGATTATTTGATGCATCATCCAAAAATCGAAAAACAGCAAACCTACTAAGACATGGCATCCACTTAAACTGACAGCCCAATCATACTATTACCCTATTTTGATTTGTATATTGATGCCGCTTGTCACCTTTATAACTACCGGTATGTGTTATATAGCTACCTTGTTCATGTGCATATTTTACATATTTTGTCTACTTTCCTGTGTACCAATATTGAAATAGACATTTGAGGATAAGGCAAGGGCTTTATTATGAGCATGTCTTTATTTGTCATTAGCCTATGGGCTATTTTAATTTCTCTTATCATGTGGCAGGTTATTATCTGTGTACATAAACATATAAACTGATTAATTTGAGGTAATCCCTTTGCATGGGCATACTTCTTTCTTTTCTATATTTCTAGTGTGGTTGAAAAATAACACTGCACATCACACTGAAAAGACCATCCCCACTGTTAAACATGGTGGTGGTAGCATCATGCTATGGAGAGGCTTTTCTTCAACAGGGACAGGGAATGTGGATGCAGATAAATACAGGGTAATGTTGGAGGAAAACTTGTTAGAGGGCGTAAAGGACTTGAGACTGGAGAGTAGGTTCACCTTCCAGCAAGACAATGACCCCAAACATACTGTCAGAGCTACAACAGTTGAGATTAAACCATATTCATTTGTGTGAATGGCTAAGGTCACATTCCAGACCTAAATACTATTGAAAATCTGTGGAAAGACTTGAAATTTGCAGTTTACAGATGCCTCCATCCAATCTCACTGAGCTAAAGTTATTTTGGAAAGATGAATGGGAACAATTTCAGCTGGGAGAGACATACCCCAAAAGACTGGCAGCAGTAATTGCAGGAAAAGGTGATCCTACAAAGTATTGACTCGGGTGCTGAATGTAAATGCACATCACAATCTTCAAATTGACTTTTTTTTTTTTTTATAATATTTAGAAAGCCATTTATCATGTCCATTACACTCCACAAATACAGGTTACCTTGTGTTGTAATATCACATAAAATACATCTGTGGGTGTAAGGTGAAAAAAATTCAAATTTTATGGAGTATGAATATATTTATTCAAGGCGTTCTTTAAAGGGAACCTGTCAGGTGCAATATGTACCCAGATCCACAAACAGTTCTTGGTGCATATTTCTATTCCCTGCCCAACTGTCCCTGTATCTAGTAACATAGATAAAGAGATCTTTAGAAAAAGTATTTCTAAAGATCCTTTATGATATGCTAATGAGGCCAGGGACTAGTCGCAAGGGCGTTACTTCCCCCAACTTGTCTGCTCTCTTACAGGGGCATGCTAACATGTTTTTCAATGTCCATGGCCCAGCGTTATCATTCGCGCTGACGTGTGTACCTGTGTTCGTTGCACTGCCTCAGAACGCTGGGTATAGAGTCAGTGCTCATGATCAGAAGTCCCCGGTACTTCTGGTCATGCGCACTACACTAGTTTGAAGCCAGGACGCGTACACTCAGCTTCATAGTGCGCATGATCGGAAGTCCGGGATCATGCGCACTGAGGCGAAATGCAGCGTCAGTTGCGGTGGCAGCAGAGGTGACCGCGACCATACCTCTGACACTGCGCGTTCATTAGCATGTTAGCATGCCCACAGAGGCATGCTTACATGGTAAAGTGGCCGACTAGCCAAGGAACTAACGCCCTTGCAACTAGTCACTGGCCTCATTAGCATATTATAAAGGAACTTTAGAAATACGTTTTCTAAAGATCTCTTCATCTAGGCTAGTGTATACAGGGACGGTTAAGCAGGGATTAGCGATATGCAGCCAGAACTGCTCGTGGTTATGGGTGCATAGTGGTTCCCTTTAAAAAAAATAAATGAAAAAAAATCTCGGTTGATTTGACATTGTGCGTTCCTATTACCATAAGACAAGCACTTATTGTACTGTACATTACAAGTCTATTTTCTCATGAAAGGTTAACATGGAACAGATTCTGTATATTGATGCCTGTGCTTCGGCACTGGCCATAATCGGCACTTTGTGTTATAACAAAGCTGTTGGTGGTGAGCGCTCTGGATCTATTACATGCTGATGCCATGAGATAAGTATTATAATATTGATTTGATCTTGTTCCCTATAGATCTGTAAATTGTAGAAATGGAGACAGTCATATGTGGCTTCATTGTGAACATGAACAGAAGCCTTTTTGCTTTTGTGATATTAATCCTTATTCTTTATAACACATTAAATTGCAGTCTTTGAGTAAGAGAACAGCAGTCCGTGTTACAACCTGTATATAATTCAGAAATATCTCCATCCCTGTAGACACAGACGAAACACGAGTCGAAATCTGCCACTTTATATATGCAGAAGTCACAATTAACATGCTGTTACATTCTTTGCACATGAGGATACATTATGTTAAATTAACAATATTTATAAAAGAACACAATAAGAAAATAATAAGCCCAAGGCTTCACACATAGCAAAGTCATGTGAGCAGAGCATTTACCCTGTGATGTGCGAGTTACAGTGAAAACAACTACTTTTTCTTGCACGTCAATGGAAAGTAATGGGAATATTACTGCAGCACTGACTTAATTAGAAGAAAGTGCAGTTATTCAATTTTTCCAATTGACATCAGTATTTTAACAACAAAAACATATTATGTTGAGTTGCATAAAACCATCAATTAATATTTATTAGCAACAGCCAAGACAGTCACACCAGACCTATACAAGGTAAAAGGCAACAACTTCAGGAACATATTGAAACAGCGGCAAGAAGGAAGTCTTTAAATTTGCCTAATATTACATCATATCCCATGGCCCAAGAACCACCAACACCGAAGTAATTTGCACATAGAAAAACTTTAATTAGTTGGGTCAGGCATAAAAATATTACATGGGATATAAAACATTATGACAAGTAGAGAGGTTAAATGACACATAAGAGCGAATAAAGAACCCCATGTGGGACTGCATAGATCAAATTAGGTGCACACAAAAAGGTGTACTCCCAGCAGGGCCAGTGTAGGTGCCTTTACAAACAACAGGTTCGCAGTAGATGACAGAATAAAACTTAGTCAAGAACCCTAGGCACATTAAGAAAAGATGGACAGGAATATAATACCAATAGGGCCAGTGTAAGTGCATTTACAAAAACAAATTCACAGTAAGTGACAGGATAACATTTTAGTAAATAGCCATAGGCACATTACCCAGACACTTAGTCTGGTGGGCAGGGGTATGTTCCCAGCAGGGCCAGTGTAAGTGCCTTTACAATAAACAGGTTCACATTAAGTGACAGGATAACACTTTAGTAAATAACCATAGACCTATTACCCAGGCACATAGTCCAGTGGACAGGGATAAATACCCAGCAGGACCAGTGTAAGTGCCTATACCATAAACAAGTTCACAATAAATGACAGGGTAACACTTTAGTGAATAACAATAGGCATATTACACAAACACATGGTCCAATGGACAGGGGAGTATTCCCAGCAAAGCCAGTGTAAGTGCCTTTACAGGTTCACAATGAAAGACAGAATAACACTTGGTACATGATCAAAGGCACATTACCCAAGCACATAGCCCGGTGGAGAGAGGTGGACCAGGTCCCCTGAGGAAGTCATCACGAAATACGTATTGGGACTTTTCCCCTTGTGCGTTTGCATGTGAGTGCTCTTATTGGTGGACTCTCCACCGGGCTATGTGCTTGGGTAATGTGCCTTTGATCATGTACCAAGGGTCCTGCTGGGTATTTATCCCTGTCCACTGGACTATGTGCCTGGGTAATATGTCTATGGTTATTTACTAAAGTGTTATCCTGTCACTTAATGTGAACCTGTTTATTGTAAAGGCACTTACACTGGCCCTGCTGGGAACATACCCCTGCCCACCGGACTAAGTGTCTGGGTAATGTGCCTATGGCTATTTACTAAAATGTTATCCTGTCACTAAGGGGCACTTTACACACAGAGATAAATCTTTGGCAGATCTGTGGTTGCAGTGAAATCATGGACATATTGTTCCATTGGTACACAGACACAAACCTAGCACTGATTGTCCACAATTTCACTGCAACCACAGATCTGCCGCAGATTTATCTGTGTGTGTAAAGTGGCCTTTACTGTGAATTTGTTTTTGTAAAGGCACTTACACTGGCCCTATTGGTATTATATTCCTGTCCATCTTTTCTTAATGTGCCTAGGGTTCTTGACTAAGTTTTATTCTGTCATCTACTGCGAACCTGTTGTTTGTAAAGGCACTTACACTGGCCCTGCTGGGAGTACATCCTTATGTGCACCTCATTTGATCTATGCAGTCCCACATGGGGTTCTTTATTCGCTCTTATGTGTCATTTAACCTCTCTACTTGTCATAATGTTTTATATCCCATGTAATATTTTTATGCCTGACCCAACTAATTAAAGTTTTTCTATGTGCAAATTACTTCGGTGTTGGTGGTTCTTGGGCCATGGGATATGATGTAATATTAGGCAAATTTAAAGACTTCCTTCTTGTCGCTGTTTCAATTAATATTTATTACCTTTATGTCACCAACATACTCCATAGCACTTTATAGAGATGTTACCATTCAATCCGTCCATGTCCCTATAGTGGATCACAGTATATTCTTTCCCTATTTTAGAAACACCATAGGGTCTATTTTATAGGAAGCCAATTCATAGGAACACTTAAGGCCGCTTTACACGCAACGACATCGCTAACGCGATGTCGTTGGGTTCACGGAATTCGTGACGCACATCCGTTCTCGTTAGCGATGTCGTTGCGTGTGGCACGTACGAGTGACCGCTAACGAGCAAAAATACTCACCTTATCGTTGCTTGTTGACACGCTGTCCAGTTCCCAAATATCGTTGCTGTTGCAGGACGCAGGTTATTCGTCGTTCCTGCGGCAGCACACATCGCTATGTGTGACACGGCAGGAACGATGAACCTCACCATACCTTAGGCCGCCGGCAATGAGGAAGGAAGGAGGTGGGCGGGATGTTCGTCCCACTCATCTCCGCCCCTCCGCTTCTATTGGGCGGCCGCTTAGTGACGTCGTTGTGACGCCGAACGAACCGCCCCTTAAAAAGAAAGTGGTTCGCCGGTCACAGCGACGTCGCTAGGCAGGTAAGTAGTGTGACGGGTTTGAGCGATGTTGTGCTCCACGGGCAGCGATTTGCTCGTGACGCACAACCGACGGGGGCGGGCACGCATGCTAGCGATCTCGCTAGCGAGATTGTAGCATATAAAGTGGCCTTTAGTATGCGCAAGGAAACCGGAGTACTTGTTGAAAACCTATGGGGAGATCATACAAACTCTATGTAGTTGATGTTATTGATTAGATTCAAAACTAGGAACTCAGCTCAGCAAGGCAACAATACTAACCAGATAACCACCATGCTAATATTGGTGGCTCAGTGGTTACCCTTCTAGCCCTGTTTGTACACCAAAATACTGTGCAATAAAATCTATGCCATACTACTGCAGATCGATTCTAATATTATAACATCAATCACATCTGGGTAGGAGAATCTGGTTTAACCCCTTCACAACCTATGACGTATATTTATGATCGTATCCCTTACTTTGATGCGGGCTCGCTCGCTGAGCTCGCATTCTCCCTGATCAGCCGACATTTGCCTCTAGCAGGTGTGGGTGGATCGGAGATCAGAAATCTGCCTCCCCTATGGCTGTTAGCCAGTTAAATCTCTTACAGTGGGGAGCGCACCATTCCTCCCTTCCATTGTTGGCCTGTTACATGGGGTGGGATGCTGATGGATTGTTATGACAGCGGGGGGTCAGCTGATGACTCCTGTGTCAGTCATAATAAACTTCCTGTGAATGCAAGCTGCGAGCCGCCATTCAGAGGAAGTCATAATTTTTGCTGTACAGAGCGGTGCTGATGCTAATACTATTACACTGCTCTGTACAACACAAGTGATTGGATGATTGCAAGTTCAAGTCCCCTAAGGGGAGTAGTAAATACAATGAAAAGTGAAAAAAAAGTTTAAAAATATGAAAAAAATTAAATAAAGTAACCCCCTCTTTTGCCCCATTGAAAAGAAAATAATAAAAAAATAAACATATTAGGTATCGTTGCGTTCAGAAATGTCCGATCTATCAAAAGATAAAATAAATTAAACTGATCGGTAAATAGCACAACGAAGAAAAAAAATTAAAACACCAGAATTACAGTTTTTCAGCCACCGCGACATTGCGGCAATCAAAATATTGTATCTACCAAAAAATGGTATCCGTAAAAACATCAGCTCAAGGCGCAAAAAATAAGTCATCAATTAGCCACAGATCTCAAAAAAAAATGTTATAGGTCGCGAAAAATAATGCCAATAGCAAAATATATATTTTTTTTCTTTTTTACAAATTCAGAAATTTTTTCCGTCATTTAAATTGAAAGAAACCTATACATACTTGGTATCTATGTACTCGTACTGCCCTGGAGAATCATAGACCAGCTGTGTTTTACTATCTAGCGGACATGGTAAATTTAAAAAAAAAAATCATGAAATTGCACTTTTTTTTGCAATTTCACAACACTTGGATTTTTTTTTCACATTTTTGAGTACACTATATGATAAAATGTCATTCAAAAGTACAACTCTCGCTAGAAACAAGCCCTCATATTGCTATATTGATGGAAAAATAAAAAAGAAGAAAAAACAAAAAACGGAAGGTCAACGGGTGGTGAAGGGGTTAAAATACAACTTTATGAATGGATTAGCTTGTATAGTAATGGTTGTATTCTTGGCTCCACGTGTCACGGTGTATACAACTGCTGTATTTTTGGAGTAACAATGAAGCACAGGCATTACTGTCTATCTGATGAACAACAACTGTGTTTTTTGTATATAATTCCTAATGCTGTTATATGGGAACCTGATGGCTGATACATGTTGTCCGGACCATCAAACGCTGGCGGCACTATTCAATACCTTTCAGAGAAAAACATACTTGGCTGCAATGACACAGCTGGTGTCTGATACGTGCTGCAAGTAGTTCGGGCGGATTGTATCAAGTGACAGGTTCCCTTTAGGAGGCAAAGTGTCATGAATTTATCAAATAAAGAATACATTAAGTTTTGAAGAAAAATTGAGAAAACTGTGATGTTTGTGAAATGCTGCTTTAATCATAAAAAAATATTTAAACACAAATATATTTATAAATATAGTTCATGTATAAATAAAGTCTCATTTTATGGTATGACGTTGTGTTATTCTTTCAAACAATGTATTTGAACCAGGAGATGAATATAATTGGGAGAATCATTCTAGCACGATAGTGGACTGGTCACACACAGTAAGGGGCACTTTGCACACTACGACATCGCAGCTGCGATGTCGGTGGGGTCAAATCGAAAGTGACGCACTTCCGGCGTCGCTCTCGACATCGTAGTGTGTAAATCCTTTATGATACGATTAACGAGTGCCAAAGCGTCGTAATCGTATGGTGTAGCGTCGGTCATTTCCATTAATTGGGAAATACTGATGCTACGATGTTGTTCCTCGTTCCTGCGGCAGCACACATCGCTGTGTGTGAAGCCGCAGGAGCGAGAAACATCTACCTGCGTCCTGTGGCTCACGCCGGCTATGCGGAAGGAAGGAGGTGGGCGGGATGTTTACGTCCCGCTCATCTCCGCCCCTCCGCTTCTATTGGCTGCCTGCCGTGTGACGTCGCTATGACGCCGCACGACCCGCCCCCTTAATAAGGAGGCGGGTCGCCGGCCAAAGCGACATCGCAGGGCAGGTGAGTGCATGTGAAGCTGCCGTAGCGATAATGTTCGCTACGGCAGCTATCACCATGATATCGCAGCTGCGACGAGGGCAGAGACTATCGTGCACGGCATCGCAGCATCGGCTTGCGATGTCGTAGTGTGCAAAGTGCCCCTAAGAAATGGCAACGCTGGCTACTAAAGATTCAATGACAGGAGCAGGGGATTCACTAAGGCTGGCATGTTGGTCCAGAGACATTTATTAAAAGGAACACTTAAAAGGGTATTCTCGCCTCCAAGATCCTATCCCAGCATGTAGTTGGTGTAATAATAATAATATTAGCAAATACCTCCAATTAGAAATGTAATATAGTTCTCCTGATATACAGTAGATCTCACGCTAGGTACAGGGAAGTACCATGTGAGTGGCGAAAAGTAAGGGAGGGAAGTGGGAGATGGTGACCCATGACCAAACCTACAGCTGGTCCCTGGAGTCCCTCACCACCCTAGATAGGTTTTGCACCTATGCACCGAGCCGGATACCTGACCCTCAGTATCCCTAGTGCTGGAACTTAAATAGGGAATGGATGGGATCAGCTCTTCATCAACCCCACTAAACATTAAAGGAAGACACAAAGAGGACATACGGGGGAAAAATGCATAAACTATTCACAGATGACTCAGTCAGACGTTCAGCAAACTAACAGCAATGATACCACAGATGCAACCAGAGCTTGAATGAACTGAATATCACCAGCACAAGTCCAGGGAAGATGGAAGTATTTAAGCACCAAGAGAATACTGATGATCAGCAGCTGGACAGACGTTTAGCTTTCCTGGGGCCTAAGGCCATGTGCCCACAGGCGCTCGTACCTGCGGATGTATCCGCAGGTACGGCCGCATGTTTCCCGCAGCTGCCCGCCGGCATCCGCAGCTATTTTTAGCTGCGAGTTTCCAGCGGAATAGCTGCGGGAAACATGCGGACTTTCACGCGATTTACCTGCGGACGTCCCGGCCTCTATCTCCATAGCGGAGGGCCGGGATCTCCGCAAGTAAATCCGCATGAATAATTGACATGCAGTTAGGTGCGGCTGAGGGATCTCCGCAGGAGATTCCGCAGCCGCACTTTCCGCTGCGTTGACACAGACACTCCCCATGTCCCATAGGGTAACATGGGGAGTGCCTGTACATGCTAGAACCTGCGGATTTATCTGGAAAATCCAGAAAAATCCACAGGTTTTCCGCGGCAAACTCCGCAGCAAAAAGCTCCCGTGGGCACATGGCCTAAAGGGGAATAAATGAAAATCCAGCAGGAAAGCTAACTGTAGCAATGAATACTGACAGCAGGAACAACAGAAAGTCAGGGGCCAAATGATGTGACCTTATACTGACAGAAACCATAAGACTGTCACCCGTGACAATAGACATATCTCATGTCATGTGCAGGGTATTTTATGTATCCATGGTTATGTCCACTCATACAGTAACAGTTAGTTAGTTGCTCGTGGATACCTAAGCTAAAATGCCCTGCCATGAGGTAATAGACATGGCTATATCAGGAGAACTATACTTAATTTCTAATTGGAAGTATTTGCTATTATTATTATTACACCTACTAAATATTGTGATAGGATCTTAAAGATGGGAATACCCCTTTAATATAATAATTTATAGCATCTTTATTTGTCTGAACACTGAAAAAGTAAATACGAGCCTGCAGAAAACCAGCACACCACAGTAAATCCACCCCATTATGTCAAGATAGGCATAATGGGATAACATTTATACTAAAGATACTGAACTCACAACAGATTGTCTTTGCTATCACATATCATAATGATAAATGCTAATATTAAAGTGTGTATGCAATTATCCATTTTCTCTCCCCGGGGTCATGTGACTCATTAGTGTTACAAGGTCTCAGGTGTGATTGGGGAGCAGGTGTGTTAAATTTGGTGTTATCGCTCACACACTCTCTCATATTGGTCACTGGATGTTCAACATGGCTCCTTATGGCAAAGAAATGTCTGAGGATCTGAAAAAAATAATTGTTGCTCTACGTACAGATGGCCTGGGCTATAAAAAGATTAACAACACCCAGAAACTGAGCTGCAGAATGGTGGCCAAGACCATACAGCAGTTTAACGAGACAGGTTCCACAGTATATCACCTAACGCAATAACCGTACCTGATTGCATAGGGCAACATTTTGGCAAATATCTCAAACCAAGAATTTCCTCTGCAGACTTCTCTCAAATTTCATAAATAAAAGGAATAACCACCCAAACACGGTTTTATATTCAGCCATCACTAATATTGTGCTTATATGAAACTTCCTGGCTACATCTGGACCGTAATTGAAATTGGTATTTTACTGTGGCTCAGCTTAGATGAGTTTTCCACTTTTCAAGGAAACCTTCATACACATTGTATTCGTGGTTTTTTTTCTAATGTACCCTGTTGGGTTTCCATTCATTAGCTTACACACTATTAAAATATAGGAAACAGCAACCAGTCACATGAATAAATAGATAGCGCGAAAAGAAAAAAATTATCCCAAAATTTTATTGGTTCACTACCACAATAGATTTAAAACTAATTATAGTCAGAGACGGTTTGAGACAAATTGTGGTTTTGGGTGCAATTAAAGGTGGGACCATTACATGAGTACCGGTTGACCATATCCAAGTTGATTATTTGTTCATTTGTTGTGTACCGGCTGTTTACACAGGCAAATGATCATCCTATCCCAATATACAGAATCATGTTATTGGCGGTTTGTCACTTTTTTACACAAGCGATGAGCTGCTGATAACGAGGATTTGTACGCCAGCATAAATCATGCAGTCACCCAACAAACATTGTGGCTTTTTTTCTCAGGTGAATTCCAGCATGTTTTCATCGACAGATAAAAGTTCCTATGAAAACTCATGTACGATTCCAGCATAAAGGTGGAAGCTTTACCCTCTCCTTTGCAACCTGATGATAGTGATCACCAGGTGAAACAAACTAAAAATATGGACAATGGCTAAAAATATGGTGACCCAAATAAAACTGGGTGAGGAGAAAAGTCTGTGAAGAGGGGAAGGTCTTTACAAGTTTACACCATCCATGGAAAAAAAAAATGTACCTCCTTCCATAGACCCTCCAAAAAGCCACAGCAGCTGCTATGATACTGTATATATAGTTGGAGCCAGACGTTTGCATGCACTATCTAAAAAGACACATATGTATATTTTTTGTCCACTATCTGACCCGCAATCAGCATTAACTTTTCCCATTTTAGGTCAATAAGGAATCAAAATTATTTATATTTGCCAGTTGCCATAATAATGAGAGAGAGAATGTTTTAAGGCATTTTTATTACTTTCTGCAAAGTCAAAAGTTTACATACTTACATGCCTTTAAATAATATGGGACAGCCCATATGATGATGTCATGTGTATGTAAGCTTCTGATAATAGGTTTATTGGCAATATCTAAGATAAGTAAAAATACACCTGTGGATGAAAGTCAAAATAAATCAGCCAAGATCTCAGGAAGAGAATATCACACCTCAAGCGTGACGGCGTATTCAGTCCAAAAGGAGTCTGATGCTCAATGAAAAAAAACACACCGCAAACAAAGGGGAACACTGAGAACACAATAACAACAGTGGGCCCTGGCGCTAGTGAGAGGGTAGATAGACACCTCCTATCCTCACCTGTAGCTGTCCCTACTCTCCTAGCCAGTCCCTACAGAGTCTTCACAACTGATGCCGAGCAGCACCCTGGGAAACCCTATAGGTGCCCTGACTAGTGAGAGGCAGGTGAAGTTCACTAAACCCACCACTGCACTAATAAGACAAGAGGGTAGGGGAGACAAACAGAGGAAAACTGCAATGCAAAAGGATAAAGATCGGCTTCTGGAATGCTCCAACTCAGCTCCTTCCACCAAGGGGGCCAGTATACAAATGGATCTGTATCTTCAGCAAGGACTGCTGGGTAACACCTCTGTACATCACAGTAGAGGCTTGGGCATATACATTATTATTATTATTATTATTATATACAGCACATGAGGGGCTGAGGCATAACCATCACAGGAGATGCTGGAGGCATAGACATCACAGGACGGACTGGGGCATATACATCACAGGAGGGGCTGTGGCAGATACATCACATTTAGGGCTGGGGGCATATATATCCATCACAGGAGAAGCTTGGGGCATATACATCACAAGAGAGGCTGGGGCATATACATCACAGGAAGGACTGAGGTATAAACATCAAAGGAGATGCTGGGGCATATACATCAAAGAAGGCGCTTGGACATATACATTACAGGTGGGGCTGAGGCATATACATCACATTAGACATTAGGGGCATAAGCATCACAGGAGGGGCTGGGGACATATACATCACAGGAGACTCTGGCACAGATATCACTGAGGAACACTCAGGAATACTGGAAGGTATACACATCACTGAGAGGCATAGACATGGCTGTTCAGCACAGGCAGTACTGGAGGGGGCACAGACAACACTGGGGTGCATGGACATCACTGTGTGGCACGAACAAGACTCGGGGCACAGACAGCACAAACATCACTAGAAGGGCACGGACATTAATGTAGAGCACAGACATTCACTGAGGGAGCATGGACATCACTAGGGGGCACGGACAGCACTGGGAAGTACGGACGCCGTATTGTCTACATTCACTAGACAATGTCTTACTACTTAAATATCCACTTAATTGGTTCATTGTAGCTATTTAACTAATTTGTCATTTTACTTTCAGGATTCATGTGCCCTCTTCTTTAATTTCCATTTGCTCTTGTGGAATAAAAGATAATCAAGCTGACGTCAATATTGATTTCATATATTAATTTCAGTATGGTTACTGATTGTCATAATTGTGTTTGTATTGTCCATAATTTAGCATTTGTTGATCCTGACAATCTTACCCCTTCCTTAAACCCCCAAATATACCCACCTTGCCTTTTTTTGTACTTACATTTTATTTGATAATCTGTAACTAAATGCGTTTTTTTTTTATTTATGCACCACAGATGTAATTTATAAAGACTAATTTTTGGTTGAAAATATATATTTGTAGCAAGATTTACCTCTTTTGCCCTCTTCAGTGCTGAGGTGTATATTTCAACTTACATATAAAAATGATGATCATTATCACGTTTGCTATTAGTTACTCATACACTTAACCATAATCCTACAAAATTCCAAATTTTGTGATAGTGTACCTAAAAGAATTGATAATGTTTTGATCGAAAAGGGTGATCGCCACAAATCTTGATTTGATTTGTCTTTTGTTGATTCACTTTCCAATTAATTAATTCAATTAATTAATTAATAAAAAATAAACTAAGACTTCTATTTTTAAGGCATTCTTACTTTGCAACATTTTTTTCACACCTGCCTCAAGCTTTTGCACAGTAGGGTATTTGATCAATATTCAAGATAATCAAGACAGTGTAAACTCACAGTAGACAGTCTTAAAAAGACAAATTTATCACAATGGTTCATGCTGATTGATACATTTTGTGCATCTTAAGTTTTGCATCAGAATTTGCACCAAAATTATGGCACATTTTTTGGAGAACAGTGTTGGACGCCCTTTCGCACAGAAGCTATGCTGGAATGTAAAACAAGGTGCAGAAAGTGTTTAAAACACATGATAAATATGGTGAAATTTACGTATGAAAATTTCTCATAAATTGCACAAGAATTCTGGTGTAAATTGTAGCAGAATGCGTGGCCTCCATCCTGGCAATATTTAAATACTGCCGTGATGGAGGCCAGACAATGTCCACAATAACTCAGATGGAGTTCTGCAGAGTTCCTATTGAATTGTCATAATGTGACTGCAGGTTTCACACCAGGTATGAGAGGACTCCCGGGAAGCGGAGCAACACCGAGGGAATACAAGGGTAGCAATACAATGGAAAGTACTGATGCTACTGAGAGGGGAGCAGGATCACCTCCTAACATTCACCTGAGCCTGATTCCTACACTCCATAACATCCTTAAATGGGTACTTCCCTCCATGCGCCGTCTCATGCCTAGGCCCTCGCTGGCCCTGAACTCGCTCTGACTAGTGAAGGTTAGCGAGACGCTAGTCTTGCCACTGTAATAAGACAACATGGGGAAGGTAAGACAAACAGGTGGGGAAATACACAACAAATAACACTCCAAAAAGTGTCCAGCAGGAACTTCTCAACTGCAACAGACGCGACAACTCAGCTTCTCAAGACACTGCCTCCTTCAAAGTGGACAGCATAGGTATGGCCGGCATAAGGAGAAGTGAGGAGTAGATATTTATAGCAGAAGGGAGTGTGTTATGATTCAAGGACCGAGGAGGATCAAAAAATGCAAAATCCCAAATGGTAACAGAGTGGCTGGAACCTTAACGGATTGCAGACCTAATCCTGACACACAACTAGAAGTAGCCGTGGGACGAGCCTACGATGACCTAGTCGTCTCGACACAGCCGGAGAACTAAATATTCTCACAGATAGAGATATAAGAAAGCTAATCTGCCTTTCAGCAGTCCCCAAAGATAGATAGATAGCCCTCCACATGAAAAGGCTACGGTGATATAGAAAAACACAATACAAAGCTAGAAAAGACAGATTCAGCAAAGGTGAGACCCAAACTATCTTTATAGGAAAGGATAGGAAGGAGCAACTGTCTGCAGCCGTAAAAAACCCTAATATATACCAGCACTTCTGATATGGAAAAATCCTGAGGTCACACAACCTCTCTCCCACTGTATCAGCACTCTGATCTTACTGGGATCCAAAATCAATAATACAGATGAGGGACTGAATTAATACCAAGCATGACAAACATAATACTTTGCAGAATCATGGAACTAAGTATACAGACACTCCCAGAAGGGAATGATCCCATTCTAGAAAGTGGAAAACAAACAGCAGAAGTACAAAGACCACTTATCTGAGAGGAGTTCTGGTAGTGAGCAGAGCTGGTTACAGAATGTCCTTAACACACAGGAGACCATTGAGCACCAGCAAGTAACAAGAGAAAACTACTCAGTTAAATAGCCCAATCTGACCCTGATTGCCAGTCCTGCACAGGTGTGTGGCTTTCATTCCAAGCATCAACTGCACCGCCAGTACTGACCACAAGACGGAGCCCCAAACTGGAAACGTATTCACAACAGGAGTGGCAGCTGAGGTTACAACTACCTGTTAGATCTCTGCAGGATAGAAATGCACCTTAACCCCTTCACTACCGAATGGAATTAAGTAAGCTCCAACTCAGGGTAAGCAATGAGTAAACACTAAAGTGGATCTGTGATCAACAATACGCTGTGACCTTCTGATCCTAGATCTCCCCGAGATCACATCAGGCCGTGAAACACTAGTGACACAAACACAGATTTTCAGGAATTCCAACACAAATTCCAACATAGTGCTTGTCGGACAGCGCATTATAAATGTGAACCCACCCCAATTGGTAAGTGATGAGTAATTGTACATTTTTCACACTTCATTTACAGTAGTTATTTTTTTCTAAGTCTTTAGTAAAGATTACAGGAAAGATACAAGTTAATTGCCCTTCATTACTGTGGATCTATGAGATTGCACAGATTTCATACATCTGCATGAAAATTAAACCTGAATTCCTGTGTTTCTAAGTGCGTCCCTAACAGTCGCTTCATTCTATGCTTTGTTTTGCAGGTGTTGAGATAATGTCAAGTAGTTCCATTGAACAGTAAGTACAGAGACTCATCTATCTTAACTACACAAAGAATGTGAGACAGCTGGTTGGGGAGTTTTTAATAGTCAAAGGATAATTGCTTTTTAAGATAAGTCTCTATGCAAAAAAATATTTCTTATGACTAAAATCTGCATTTTAATGAAAACTGCAAAGAAAAGCAGGAACAGTTATTTAGTATTTTATAATTACTGTTCATTTTCTTTGCTTTAGTCCCGACGTTTTCTGATGTGTCAGAAATTAGAAGAGTGAGAGCTCCAGATACTGGCAAATGCTTGACCAAAGTTAATGAAAAGTGAAGGACAGACAAGAACATTTATTTTGTATTTTATAATTACAGTTCCGTTTTTTGCTTCAGTCCTGACGTGTCAAAAGATAGAAGAATAAGAGCTCCAAACGGGGGTATAAATCGAAATGTCATGGGCCACGTTGTTCTAATGATCTTGGGGTATTGGACTACCACTAAAGCCATCTTCTACATGGACAAATAATATAATCAAAACAGACTCACACTTCTATGCCTATACCAGTAGAGGATAAAGAACCCAAGAAATGTGAACCAATAGACACAATTTCAAAACAAATGTTTTTAAAATTAATATATTTTATTCATTACATTTAAAAGCATAACATTAAAAAGGACAATACCACCAGTGTAGGAGTAAACAAATAAATCCAGAGTAGATAAATACTAAACAATTATCACTAATTATGCATACATTAATGTGCACATTCATGTACAAACCAATCCAATATTTTAAAGCCCTGTAGCAATACTGACAATTCTCAATAAATAATAAATGCACAGAATTATATTATAAAGTGCAAACGTGACTACTCAAAAATACCTATTCAAAAATAACACCTGCTAATATATGTCCAAATACCAACTTTAAAAATAGCTCTAATAAAAGCCTAAAAAAGTGCACTACCAAATAGCAGCTTGCCAAAGTATATTAAGTATTGCATGTCTATTTGTTATTAGCACTCTATTTATTGCACATATACAGATCCAAATCCTGTGCACTTACATGTCAAAATGACTACTGGCCCATGTGTCTCCCTCCTGCCAGTAGTCATTTTGACATGTAATGTTGACTTGTAAGTACACAGGATTTGGTTCTGTATATGTGTAATATATAGAGTGTTGATAACAAATAGACCTGCAATACATAATATCCTTTAGTCTTGTTCAGTAGGCTACATAATCATGGCGAAGACTGCTGATTTGACAGAAGTCTAGATGGCAGTCATTGACACACTCCACAAGGAGGGTAAAGGCCGCTTTACACGCAACGACATCGCTAACCAGATGTCGTTGGGAGTCATGTAATTCGTGACGCACATCCGGCCTTGTTAGCGACGTTGTTGCGTGTGAAACGCACGAACGACCGTTAACAATCAAAATTACTTACCTTATCGTTGATCGTTGACACACCGTCCATTTCCCAAATATCATTGCTGTTGCAGGACGCAGGTTGTTCGTCGTTCCTACGGCAGCATACATCGCTATGTGTGACACCGCAGGAACGAGGAACTACAGCGTACCTGCGGCCGCCGGCAATGAGGAAGGAAGGAGGTGGGCGGGATATTCCGCCAGCTCATCTCCGCCCCTCCGCTTCTATTGGACGACTGCTGTGTGATGTCGCTGTGACACCGCATGAACAGACCCCTTAGAAAGGAGGCGGTTCGCCGGCCACAGCGACGTCGCAGGGCAGGTAAGTCCGCGATGCACAACCGACGGGGGCAGGTACGCTCGCTAGCGATATCGATCGCTAGCCACAAAAGGTCATTACTAAAGAAGCTGGCTGTATGTAAGGAATCAGTAGTAGAATCATGGAACGAGGAACAACATCATATCTCCTATTGGTGCGACATTATGAAAATGGCCGACGCTACACAGATCACCGATTTACGACGCTTTTGCGATAGTTTATCGGTGCATCTAGGCTTTACACGTTGCGACGTTGTTACCGGCGCCGGATGTGCGTCACTTTCAATTTAACCCCGACGATATCGCAGTAGCGTTGTCACAATGTGCAAAGTACCCCTTTGAACGAGCATCACATGCTTGAAACAAAGTTGTTTATTGGTAATTTTGGAAAGGTGCCAATCATTTTGTCCAGACTATTTGGGGGTTTTGTGTGAAATTGTGTCTAATTTTCCTTTTTTCCCTCTGTTTTTTGTGTTGTTCCAATACACACAAAGGAAATATACATGTGTATAACAAAACATGTGTGATTGCATTAATTTTCTTATAAAAATACTTAATTTTCCGTAACAATTTGAAAGGTGCCAACACTTTTGGGCATGACTGTATTTGATTTTAGCTTAACATTTCTTCCAGCTTCCTTCTCCCATCTCATTAACATATGCCATTTTCAGTGTATAGTTACCACTATAAGCACATCATTGGTCAGCCTGGCATTTTGTTTAGGAAGCTTGTGTGATGTTCATGTTGATTTCTTCAGGGATTTAGTCATAAGGCACGGCGTATTCTCATCAATTACATGTTTAATGCATCAGATAGCATTGTGAAAAGCAATGTGAGCGATTATTTCTTGCGGGGGCTGGCAAGGTCAGTTTCAGAAATCCACATAACCTTGATGGGGGAGGAAGGGAAGAAGCGATGTCATAGGACAGGAAATTGCTACAAATGGGAATGTGTTCAGTGACAGTAAAAGAAAAATTCTGTTATATCTCCTGCTTTCATTACTTTATGTGGTTTCAGTGCTTCATTGTTTTGTGGTGATGATTCTACACCACATTCTCTGCATTACGCACCATTGTAACCCCCAAATCCTCATTTACCTTGTTCTTCTCCAGCTTGATCGTTTAATATATTAAAAACATTGTTTATGGAAATAATTCAGACCATGTTTATCCAAAAAATAATCCAACAGTCATCCTCCTGAAAACTAGATATACATGTCATATTTCATACATGACAATGAGGGAGGCTGAAATGCTAGCATAATACTGATTACTAAATGTAATAACCAATATAAAACTTTTTCTTATCTTAAATAATGAGAATACACTGGAATTGGAATAAAGTAGGCTGCAAATGTTTATTAGGCCTTTTTCACACGTCAGTGAAAAACACACTGACGTGTTAAAAACACATATGTCCAGTGATTCACGGCACACGTGTGTTCTCCATATGCTATCCATGATCAGTGATATCACATGCAGATCAAGTATTCCAAATTCACTTGTCCCCACTTCTGCTCTCTGTGGTGCTGAATCTCCAGCTCTGCTGTGTCCGGCTTCTGCTGTGTCACTGCTGCTGCTACTTCCGGGTCACAGTGCAATGCATATTCATGAGCATAATTAGCTGGTTTGGAAGCAGGAGGCAGCAGCGCCCGGAGACACCATCGCTGGAGAAGGTGGAAAAGCTTTTTATTGCAAAGATACGTTTTTTTTCTGGTACGTGTTTCATGGATCACACCATAGTGTGGTCCGTGGGATATCAGTGATGCCAGAAAAAAACGGACATGTCTCCATGCGGAGACACAAACACGCATGTACTCCGCACAGAGACACTGTCAGTGAAAAATCACTGATGTGTGCGCTGTCCTGTTGATTTTAATGGGTCTGCGTATGTCTGTGATTCTGGTAGATATAAAAACTGTCACATACGGACCAAAATCACTGACGTGTCAAAGAGGCTTTAAAGTGTTTCTTGAATTAATAAATAGTGTAAAAAATTTAACAAATTCAAAACAATCAACAAACACCACAAACGTTTATTAATAGTAAGAGGCCCATAGAAGACCAAATCCACCCAGCATTAGCTCGGTGAGAATGCCCTGCTTACTAAACACAGCAACATTTTATAAAAAAAAAATTGTGGGAAGGGAGGGTAGGCTACTTCTTTTACTGGTCTTAATACAACTGTCCGAATCAGCTGGAAACTGGACCTTATATGGGAAAATCCTTCCCGCCATTGGACCAAACTCACCAATTAAATTGAGGAACCTCTTCCTGCTCAAATAGAAGAAGATTCTAGACGCGGTAACTGCCACAAAAATAAGTGGTGGGGGGTGGAGTAAACAGTGGCAGGATGTTAACATATGAAAAAATGGGGCGGAAAGGGGAAGGAATAAACCATATACTGAAAAATTAAGCTAATTGCACTGAATATACATATTACAGTATATTGTCATTTTTATTCATTTTTTGGGCATATACAGCCATTTGCCCCATTAGTAGTAATGGGTGGATCCGGACTGTAACAGTCCGGATCTTTGTGGGTTCAAAAGTACCCGTGCACCAACCCTGGGCCCAGAGTTCTCATGGAACTCAGGGTGCCAATCTGGTTCCAGCCACCGGGGTGAGTAAAAAGAAATGTAAAGGAAAAATTAAGAAAAAAGAAAGAAAAGCAGTTGCATTATACTTACCAGTGTCCTGCGCAGCTGTAACGCTACTACCAGGGCCACTCATTATCCTTCATACATATGCACTGCTTTCCCCGTCCATCGACAGTCCCGGCATCTCTGGTTGGTTGCAGTCAGACAGCGCCTCCACCCTGTGTGACGTGTCTGAGCCCTTGCAATCACAGGTGCTGTGTGTCCCTAGTGTGGTGTAAAAATAAATAAAAATATTGGCGTATGTTCCCACCATATTATGATACACAGCACAGATAAAGCCTATGGCTACAGATAGCAGCCCTCAGCTGTTTGCTTAACTTGGCTGTGTATTAAAATAAAATGGACCACATGTGGCTTTTTTTTATTTTTTCATTATTTAAATAAATAATTTAAAAAAACGGCATGTGATCCCCCTAATTATGATACGCAGTCATGATAAACCCTACAGCTGGGAGCTGGTATTCTCAGACTGGGGAAACCCATGGTTATTGGTCCCCATCAGCTTAAAAATAGCAGCCTGCAGCTGCCCAGAATTGTGACATCCGTTAGATGCGCCAATCCCAGAACTTTACCCTGCTCACCCCAATTGCCCAATGGGGGGTAGGCAGCAAATATGCATGAGGTTAATGAGTGGCCCCAAAAGTAGCATTACAGCCTCGCGGGAGACTGGTAAGTATAACGCGATTGCTCTAATTCCTATATCCCTTATTAAACCATTTAAACCATTTTTAAAGTGCCGGATTATGGTCCCCATAGACTTATATTTTGACTGATGTCTGGGCAGATATCCGGGATCAATTCCGGGCTGGAACCAGGTTTTTATTTTTTTTAAAACCTAGTTGGACCCGTTGATCTTGGGTATCGCTATCCACCCATCACTACCCCTGAGCCTCAGAACTCTGGTCCGAGACAGGTCCCCGACGGATTCTCTCTGCTGCTGCACTCCTAAACTGATAGGCTCATCCATATACAAACAAAGGGAAAGACACAAGGTGAGTCATTTGAGAGGCAAGATGCTCTGCTAGATTCTTAGATTATGGTTTATCCGATATGTTGCAGCATTTCAGAGTAAAATACACAAAACTGCATTAACACAACCAGGATTCATGTTGCTTGTGATTTGGTCAACATGAATTTCATGTCAGGTTCCCTTAATGTCATGTATTTTAGTATACCCAATTATCAGAGACAACTTACTTTGACTGCCCTATCAGTTTAGGAGAGCAGGGCAGGGAGTGCCATCTAATACCTGTCTGAGACTAGTCATCCAAGATGCACATTCCCTGGCTGGATTATCAAACTATGTTTTTTTTGCTGACTCTGTTTTTACATTTCACTATCACAGCCAAGATTGGGATTGTAAACTCGCAGAACATTTAAAAAAAAAAAAAAGTCCAGGGAGCCTGTTTTCCAATGGTTTCCAAATTCCTCCAACAAAGCCTAATTTTCAGCTCCTGCTGCATACAGTATAGCGGTTCCAGTTAAAAAGCTCGTAGTTGGATTTGTGATTGAGCTGGCAGTCCACCAGTCAGGCTTGCTATTGCCAGTCCCAGCAATTTAGACTTTAAGCGGCTCGCCAATGCTGCTCAGTGTCTATCCCAGGAATCCGAAGCATTTATGAAAAAAATATTGTTCAAAGCAGTCAGACATACAACAGAGTATTTTTCAGTCTAGTATTCCCATAGCAGTTCTGCTTTTCATTATTCCCCAATACATTGTGACTGGTGTGCATCTCTTTATCCTATTATTTAGTTGTATGTTTTTTAATCTTGCGCCTTGTTCACACCATGGTGTTCCAGATGTACATTCTTTAATTAGTATGCATTTTCTGTCTGAGAACCCTGCCCCACACATAGCCATGTGTCTTATTTCACATATATAGCTTGGTCCTTTGCTTCCCATACAGAGCAAATTTTTTAACTGCAGGTGAGGTTACACGTAGGTTAGGGACCCCAAAAATAGAGATTACCTTGGTGATTGGTTTTGGGGCTCCTTTGCATTGATCAATACATTGGCTAAACATCTCTCATTCCTATATTCAAAGCAGTTATGCACATACCATTTTCATGTTTTTCACTTTTTTCAGATAGTCCATTGTATTTTTCAGTCTAGTATTCCCATAGCAGTTCTGCTTTTCATTATTCCCCTATACATTGTGACTGGTGTGCAACTCTTTATCCTATTATTTAGTTGTATATTTTTGAGTCTGGCACCTTGTTCACACCATAGTGTTCCAGACGTCCATTCTTTAATTAGACATACAACATTGGCATAGTTTACCCACAGAGCAACAAGTTTAAAAAATAATGTCCCCTATATATATCTACATTAAACTTGCATATTAGTACTTATTAATCAAGGAAACAGAAAGAAGAGTTTCAAAAATATATATTTTATTAGCATGATACAAAAAAACAATGCAATTAACACATGATTGAGATGGGAGTCAAAACACACGGTCTAAAAATTACCTCTTAAAAACACAGATAAAAACCTGGAGTAGTGTAGTTAACAGGATGTTACATGAGAGTGGTCAAAAAATTCTCTGAGACAATAAACAAAATCACAGTCTCTAACAGAGGCTTTTGTGAAAACAATGGGGTTTCAAATTTAAAGTGACAGTGCCATTAAAGTGCATATATACCATGACAGGTGATATTGAATTGCTCAAATACTTAAAATATCATATAAAGGAGCATCACTGCAGCCTAACATGTAGTCACACAAAATAACACCAAAACATGGCACAGTATTATACATAGATCCCCATGTATTCCAAAACCCATGGTTCAAACAATTCAACCCCAATCACCAATAGTGCTACAGAGGGAGAGAGAGAGCGAGAGAGAGAGAGAGAGAGAGAGATGATGCATAGAGCAGCGTTGGTCGCTCTATGCTTTATCATTGCTGTGCGCGATGACGGGGGAGGGGTGGGTCCCTGTGCCACCGCCACTGACATCGTGAAGAGGGGCCGATTTTAGCGGCGGCACTGGGTCATATAGCGGACAAATGTTCTGCGACAGATCAGTGCATCTCCTCTCTCACAGAAAGGAGCTGGCTACTGATGTGCCAGGCGGCCACGGGCCCCTAACCTCCCGGGCCTGGTTGCAATGGCGACCGCGGTAGTTACGCCCCTGCCTAGAGCTGTACAAGGATGGATTGAAAAGGCAAAACACAGGTTTTGATTACTTTCTTCCAAGAGAGGACATGACAGACAGCAAAGTTCCTTTATAAAGCATTAGAATGATTCAAAACACTTCAGATGCAGCAAAGAGCTTTAGTTTAAATAGCCATAAAGTTAAAGAAGAACATACTTGTTTACCTTCAGAGGTTACAAGCTATACCTACAAGCGTCATCATGAACGACAATTTCAACCTGTTCTGCTCTTTACATCAAGGCCATGCTTTGTACAGCAGCAGCAACAAAGAGCGGTATTTATGTCTCAGTGATAAATACATTGACAATGAAAATGTTCAGCTTTTACTGAATAAAAATAAAATTCTCTGAATGCAAAAGCGATAACGTCATTGAGTGATAGAACAAACAGGTATTCAGGGTCAGCCCCATTTATCCCTTACTTATCTCAAAGTCGTAAATGACCTAAAAGTTTGCACTGGTGCAAGAAAAAAAATAATGTAATCATAATGTAAAATACAAGGATACTGTGCTTTTTACTAATATGACCAGACAGCTGTTTTCCTTTAGCAATGGCCAAAGTTTATCTGCCGCCACATAAAGTTATTATCTAGTTCTCAGAACTCCCTCTAGTGGCACTAATTCGATTAACAGCCTAACACGAGATTCAGATCCAAATTAAAGATAACTAGATTTTTTATATTTTTTTTAAACCAATTACTATATTTTTCAGACTATAACATGCACCAGACCATAAGGCGCAGAGGAAAATAGCAAAAAAGTGGTCTTGACGCACTGTTATGGGGGAAATCTGCTGCTGACATTCTTATGGACATAATGTCCCCCAATTCTGTACTAATGTCACCCATCCTGGACCCTTTCCAGGTATATATGTCCCTTATCCTGGTATATATGATCCTCATCATGGGCCCATCCTGGTATATATACCCTCATCCTGGTATATATGATCTACATCCTGGTATATACTGTATGTCCCTAATCCTGGTATATATATTTCCCATCGTTGTATACATATACCCCATCATGGGCCCACCCTGGTATATATGTCCCTAATCCTAGTAGATATGATCCCCATTTTAGATCCATCATGGTACATATGTCCCTAATCCTGGTATACAGTATATGTTCCTCATCCTGGTATACAAGTCCCCTATCATGGGCCTATCTTGGTTTATTTGTCCCTCATCCTGGTATATATGTCCGTCATCCTGGTATACAGTCATATGAAAAAGTTTGGGCACCCCTATTAATGTTAACCTTTTTTCTTTATAACAATTTGGGTTTTTGCAACAGCTATTTCAGTTTCATATATCTAATAACTGATGGACTGAGTAATATTTCTGGATTGAAATGAGGTTTATTGTACTAACAGAAAACGTGCAATCCGCATTTAAACAAAATTTGACCGGTGCAAAAGTATGGGCACCTCAACATGAAAGTGACATTAATATTTTGTAGATCCTCCTTTTGCAAAAATAACAGCCTCTAGTCGCTTCCTGAAGCTTTAATAAGTTCCTGGATCCTGGATGAAGGTATATTTGACCATTCCGGCTTACAAAACAATTCCAGTTCAGTTAAGTTTGATGGTCGCCGAGCATGGACAGCACGCTTCAAATCATCCCACAGATGTTCAATGATATTCAGGTCTGGGGACTGGGAAGGCCATTCCAGAACATTGTAATTGTTCCCCTGCATGAATGCCTGAGTAGATTTGTAGCGGTGTTTTGGATCATTGTCTTGCTGAAATATCCATCCCCTGCGTAACTTCAACTTCGTCACTGATTCTTGCACATTATTGTCAAGAATCTGCTGATACTGAGTTGAATCCATGCGACCCTCAACTTTAACAAGATTCCCGATGCCGGCATTGGCCACACAGCCCCAAAGCATGATGGAACCGCCACCAAATTTTACTGTGGGTAGCAAGTGCTTTTCTTTTAATGCCGTTTTTTTTTGCCTCCATGCATAACGCCTTTTTGTATGACCAAACAACTCAATCTTTGTTTCATCGGTCCACAGGACCTTCTTCCAAAATGTATCTGGCTTGTCCAAATGTGCTTTTGCATACCTCAGGCGACTCTGTTTGTGGCGTGCTTGCAGAAACGGTTTCTTTCGCATCACTCTCCCATACAGCTTCTCCTTGTGCAACGTCCGCTGTATTGTTGACCGATGCACATTGACATCATCTGCAGCAAGATGATGCTGCAGGTCTTTGGAGGTGGTCTGTGGAATGTCCTTGACTGTTCTCACCATTCTTCTTATCTGCCTTTCTGATATTTTTCTTGGCCTGACACTTCTGGGCTTAACAAGAACTGTACCTGTGTTCTTCCATTTCCTTACTATGTTCCTCACAGTGGAAACTGACAGTTTAAATCTCTGAGACAACTTTTTGTATCCTTCCCCTGAACAACTATGTTGAATAATCTTTGTTTTCAGATCATTTGAGAGTTGTTTTGAGGAGCCCATGATGCCACTCTTCATAGGAGATTTAAATAGAACAACTTGCAAGTGGCCACCTTAAATACCTTTTCTCGTGATTGGATACACCTGCCTATGAAGTTCAAAGCTCAATGAGGTTACAAAACCAATTTAGTCCTTTAGTAAGTCAGTAAAAAGTAGTTAGGAGTGTTCAAATCAAGAAATTGATAAGGGTGCCCATACTTTTGCACCGGTCAAATTTTGTTCAAATGCAGATTGCACATTTTCTGTTAGTACACTAAACCGCATTTCAAACTAGAAATATTACTGAGTCCAACAGTTATTAGATATATGAAACTGAAATAGCTGTTGCAAAAACCCAAACTGTTATAAAGAAAAAAGATTAACATTAAAATAGGGGTGCCCAAACTTTTTCATATGACTGTATATGACAGGGGTCCCTAACTCCAGTCCTCAAGGGCCACCAACAGTGCATGTTTTCAGGGTTTCCTTAGTATTGCACAGATGATAATTTTATCACCTGCACAGGTGATCATTCCAACACCCATGCAATGCTAAGGAAATCCTAAAAACATGAACTGTTGGTGGCCCTTGAGGACTGTAGTTGGGGAACTCTGGTATATGATATCCATCCTGGTATACATATCCCCCCATCTTGGGCCTATCTTGGTATATAGTGCCTTGCGAAAGTATTTGTTGAATTTTTCAACCTTTTCCCACATTTCAGGCTTCAAACATAAAGATAAAAAATTTAATGTTATGGTGAAGAATCAACAAGTGGGACACAATTGTGAAGTTGAACGAAATTTATTGCTCATTTTAAACTTTTTTAAAAAATAAATAACTGAAAAGTGGGGCGTGCAATATTATTCATCCCCTTTAGTTAATACTTTGTAGCGCCACCTTTTGCTGTGATTACAGCTGCAGTCGCTTGGGGTATGTGTCTATCAGTTTGGCACATTGAGAGACTGAAATTCTTGCCCATTCTTCCTTTGCAGATAGCTCGAGCTGAGTGAGGTTGGATGGAGAGCGTTTGTGGACAGCAGTTTTCAGCTCTTTCCACAGATTCTTGACTGGATTCAGGTCTGGACTTTGACTTGGCCATTCTAACACTGGTGACGTTTATTTGTGAACCATTAAATTGTAAATTTTGCTTTATGTTTGGGATCATTGTTTCGTTGAAAGACAAATCTCCGTCCCAGTCTCAGGTCTTTTGCAGACTCCAACAGGTTTTCTTCAAGAATGGTCCTGTATTTGGCTACAACCATCTTCCCATCAATTTTAACCATCTTCCCTGTCCCTGCTGAAGAAAAGCAGGCCCAAACCATCATGTTGCCACCACCATGTTTTGTTTAATATTTCTTTATTGTTTCAAAAGTTTATATAACAGAAAATGAATATAGGTATTTCGTGTTGCCCAATTTTACAGAATATGAAAAGGTTATAATATGACCTGGGCCTTTAAGTCTTGTAAAGCATATAATGCGATAACATTTGTCACATGTCTAGTAAGGAATAAAATCTGTATAACATCCTATATGACATCCTAACTCAAATATGTAGTAATCATTTATCTTTATTTTATTTAGAATATAGAAGGCAACATCCTTCTGTAAACTCTTGTTGTATATATGAACACGTAAACCTATGTATATCAATTAGATGAAAGAGAGGCAGAGAAAGAAAAAGAGAAAGATGGGTAGAGGAAAAGAAAAGAGGATGGTATGAGGGGAATGGGGAAAAGAGGGGAGATTCTGTGACGTGATACCGCACCACCCTCTTATCAGGAAATCTATTCCACCCTCGTGGACATTCATTGTGATAACACGCCCGTAAGTAGCCAGGTTTGGAATTGCTGTTTCTCTCTGAATTTAAGCCACGGATACCAGGTAGAGAAAGACAGGGAGTCTCTCCCTTCGTCAAAAGCTCTCATCTCTTCCAGACATCACAGGGTATCTACGGCCTCCACCCAGTCTGCTCTTTTCAATGTATAGGTAGACCTCCAATGTCTCGGTATGATCTGCCTCATTGAAATCATGAAGTACGAAATCAGACCTCTCTTCGCCTTGGAGATTGCCCCTGTGCACATCGACAAGAGAGCTATTTCCGGTGAGGGTGTCACTCCCGTGTGATAAGTGATTATAGAGAGCAAAGACATCTTTCCAGAGTCCCTGTATCCCCGGGCAGGTCCACCAAACATGTAGCATTGTGCCCACCAAGGTCTGGCACCTCCAGCAAATGTCCGAAATCTCTGGAAACATTTTGTTTAGTCTAGTGGGTGTCCTGTAGCACTGTGAGAGAATTTTATAATTGAGTTCCTGCATTTTACATGAAATGGTGGATTTGTGTGTTAGGTTAAATGACTTACACCATTGTGTTTGGAAAACGTCTGGCTCAATTCAGATTACCAATGACTTACGTACTCAGGTAGGTCACTTCCCCCCCCCCCAGCCACTGTTATGTTGTAGATTATTGAGACTGTGTGAGGAGGTGTTTCTCGAAGGAAGCATAGCTTTTCAAATGGAGTCAAGTCCCTATGCATCTCGGATTCCGGAACCAGTGAGTCTATGAAGCTACGTAGTTGTAAGTATTGAAACCAATGACTTGGTTCCCTTGGCCGGTCTCCAAGCAGGGACATCATTTGCAACCTTGCTGGGAAATTACGTCTTTGACCCGTGGGATCACTCCTGTCGGCATTGATATCAGACTGGAAAGAAGCTCGTGAAGCTAACACCAGTGGCGTCATAGGACCCGGTTCCCCTGTCAGTGTATATCGTCTTGGCTTTCCTCCATGCGGTAGCCAAAGATAAGAGAATCGGGGAAACTCCCAGGGACTCCAGACTAGTTCTAGATGACAACCAGAAGATTCCTTGTGTCATAGTCGGGCATAAGTCACACTCAATTTCCACCCACAATTTTCTGTCTTTATTGTGGAGAAGATCCAGTATGCAGCCGCCCACTGCCACTGCGTGATAAGCTTTAAAATCCGGGAGCCCCGCCCCTCCGTCCCAACGAGATTTATTCAGCATGGAATATTTCAATCGGGGTCTGGTACTGCGCCATATAAAATTGCTAATCATCTTCTTTAACTTGAGGAAGACATTTTCTCCCAGGTTGAATGGGATGGTTTGAAACATATATAGTATTTTGGGGAGGACCTCCATTTTAATTGTATTGACTCTGCCAAACCACGATATGGGGAGGTTATGCCAAGCCATGAGATCTTTTTGTATGTTTTTTAGAAGGTCTGGGAAATTTTGGTCATATAGGTCTTGGTGTTTAGGAGAGAACCTGATCCCCAGATATTTAATGTAATCGCTGGTCCACTTAAAGGGGAAGGCGGGTTTGAGGATATTCTCTTCTACAGACTGCAGCGATACGTTTAAGATCTCTGTTTTTTGTAGGTTTACTTTTAAGTTGGAAAGTCTACCAAAGGTCTCGAACTCCTGTAGTATGACTAGTAAATACGTCCTCGGCTGTGTCACATAAATCAAGAGGTCGTCTGCAAACAGTGCCAGTTTATGAGATGTTTGTCCTATCTGTATCCCTTTTACCGAAGGGTTTTTCCTGAGCGCATTTGCCAGGGATTCCATTACCAAAATGTATAGGTATGGTGATAGGTGGCACCCCTGTCTGGTACCGTTTCTAATATTAAATAGGGCTGACAAGCGTCCGTTCACGCCCACTTGTGCCGTTGGTTCATGATATAGTGCTTTTACTCATTGTATTATGCGCGAACGGACGCTAATTGCCTGTATCGTGGCTTCTAGAAAACCCCAGTGGACTCTGTCAAATGCTTTTTCGGCATCCACTGTCAAGAGGCACATTGGGGTTTGACGCTGACGAGCCTGAGCTACCAGGGACAGGGTTCTAATAGTATTATCACGTGCCTCCCTCCCTGGAACAAATCCCACTTGGTCTTTGTGTATCAGCTTGGGAATAAAGGGGCCTAATCTCAGGGCTATCATTTTAGAGTATAATTTAATATTCACATTTATTAATGAGATAGGTCTATAATTAGAAGAAATCAGGGGTCCCTGCCAGGTTTTGGGATTACGGTCATTCGGGCTTGGAGTGTCTGTTTAGGAAACTGGCATGTGTTAGTTATAGAATTAAAGGCTTTCAGCATTATAGGGCTACAGGCCTCTCCACATATTTTGCAAAACCGGGGAGTAAACCCATCAGGAACGGGACTTTTACCAACTTTAAGGCTATGTGTCCACGTTGCTTTTTACCTGCTTTTTACCTGCTTTTTTGCTGCTTTTTCAACTGCAGTGTTTAATGCCGAAATGGATGTGTTCTGCTTTTCAAGCAAAGTCTATGAGAATTTGGGTTTCTTGTGCCCACTATGCAGTTCAAACTGCAGCCTTTTTCTGGCAGAAATTTGGGCAAAAACTCTGCTTTGCAGTTCAAAACGCAAATGGCAAAAACAATTGACATGTGAATTGTTTTTGCCATTTGAGTTTTGCACTGCAAAGCTGAGTTTTTGTCCAAATTTCTGCCAGAAAAAGGCTGCAGTTTGAACTGCATAGAGGGCACAAGAAACCCAAATTCCCATAGACTTTGCTTGAAAAGCATAACACATCCATTTCGGCATTAAACGCTGCAGTTGAAAAAGCAGCAAAAAGCAGGTAAAAAGCAGGTAAAAAGCAACTTGGACACATAGCCTAAGAGTTTTAATGGCATCGCTTAGCTCCGTGTCTGAGAAATCCTCGTCTGTGTCTTCCGCTTCCACATCCTCAAGTGGGTCTGGTGCATTTTTGTTGAGATATTCCAAAATATCATGTTGTCTCGCTTCAGATAATGGGGCATGTGGAGATGGGATGTTATAAAGTTTTGCATAGTAGTTTCTGAATTCTTCTAATATGTCAGGGGTGGAGTGTATCTGTGTTCCTGCCTGTGAATTTAACGCGAGTATTGGGGTTTGTGTATGTCTGGGGTGTAGGGTTCTAGCCAACAATTGTCCACTTTTATCTCCAAACTCAAAGATATTCCTACGAAATTTATCTCTGGCACATAGTGACTTTCGATCAAGGATAGATAATATTTGGTGGTGAATATTAGATATTTCTGTTTTAAGGATGTCACTGGATCTGGTTTTATTTATCATTTCTTTGTGACCTATTTGTAATAACAGTTCTTTTAGTTCCCTTGCACTTTCTTTTTTAATTCTGGATCCATGGGATATGCAAACCCCCCTAATCATACATTTCAGCAGGGGCAGGTGTGGGGTCTGCCACATAGTCTATTTTGAAGTTTGTAATAGTTTTATGAATATCCTTCAGACATTGCTCGTTCTTGAGCAGGTTGTCATTCAGTCTCCATGTGTGTCCCACTCCCCTTCCGTCTCTTACCCCAATCTCCCCATATACTGGCGCGTGGTCTGACCAGAGAAATACATCCATCGAATAACCCGGGAATTTGTCTAGCAAGTCATGGGATATGAAAATGTGGTCCAGTCTGGTGTAGCTATTCTGAACTGTGGAGTGAAAGCTGTAGTCTCTGACTCCGGGATGTAAGACTCTCCATAGGTCGACTAATTTAAGGGATGTTAGTTCTCTTTTCTATCTATGTAGTGCCGAGGAGGGGATTGCAGACCTACCAGAGGACGAGTCCAGGGCTGGATCCAGTACGAGGTTGAAGTCTCCTCCCAGGATGATACAGGTGCCACATGCAAACTCTGCCAGTTTCTCCAGGGTATCCATTCCAAAGGATACGTGGTCTTGGTTTGGAAAATAAATATTAGCAATAGTATAGGTATTGTTCAAAAAAGATATTTTAAGAAATAACCAGCGTCCCTCCGGGCTAATGAGCGTGTTTAGAATTATTGGCTGGAATGTCTTATGGAAGGCAATGGAAACTCCACTTACCTTCCTGCTAGGGTGTGGGCTATGGAACCATGTCGGGTAATTTTTGGTTTTACATTTAGGTGTGTTGGAGGTTAAGAAGTGTGTCTCTTGGAATAGGGCTATTTTAACTCACTTCCTGTGAAAGCGATACAAGATCTGGCTCCTCTTTTCAGGTTTATTTAAACCTTTAGTATTGTAGGTGCAAAAGGTTAGGTGCGACATCACAGAAGAGGGTGGGCAGGAAATAGGGTAAACCAAGAGGAGAGGAAAAAGAGCAGAAATAAGATAGCGAAGAAAGAAAAAGAGTTAGATAGGCTAAGTAGGACTAGAGTGCCTACTGGTCCTGGGTATATACTAATAGACTGTTGTCTAATGTGGCACTCTGCCATGTCCCTAATAGAGGTACGGGGAAGCCTACAGCCCTTCAGGAGCTTCCCCGTTCCCGCGACAAACCCCCACAAGTATTATGAGTAACAATCCACATATGTAGTCTAGTGTTGATCAGTCACTTTTCTATCCCCCCCCCTCCGCCCCCTCACCCCCCAGGCCCTTAAATGTTTGGTAAATTTTGAATATGAATCATATGGCACAGAGGACACGAGACAATAAACTCAATGAAAAATGTGGTTAGCCCAGAGCTCAATATCAGATATAGATAAAGAAGAATGAGGAGGAGAGAAGTGGAGAAAAGGGGGGGGGGACAACAAGCTGTGAGAGGAGAGACAATGTAATACGTAGGATGGCATAAGGCAAGGGCCAGGGAGGGGGTGTGGGGAGAATTGGGAAGTGGAAAGATGGGGTGTAGGAAATGTGTGAAGGAATGTCTGTAAAGAGCGTGACCAAGGAGAGGGGAGGGTGAAAGGGTAGCAAATGGTGTGGGGTATGTGGCACTTGTAATTATATGTGAGGGGGAGGGGGAGTTAGATGGTGAACTGATTGTTGGGAAGTAGTGTGTGCGGGAAGTGTGAGAAGGTAGAGGAGCAGGGGGGAAAGAGAGGCGGAGGAAAGGGAAAGAGAGAGAGAGGGAAGGAAAGGAGGGAGAGGGGGGGAGAAGAAAAAAAAAAGGAGGGGGGGAGGTAGAAAGGTAGGAAAGGGGGGGAGAGAGAGAAAGATACTGATAAAGTTACGCTCTATAATCAGGTAAACAACCAAATACATTCAACATGCGTCTCGTCTCCTGGCTTTTCCAGAAAGTTTTCTCCTTTTCTCTGGATGGTCAGCGATGGGCACATCCTGGGGGGATCCTCCAACTCGTCTGTTCTGGACTTGTCGCCATTGCTCCCTCGGTGGTAAGGGTGTAGGGCCTCCTGGGGTTGGCCAATCTGGTAGGCTGATCATAGGCAGTTCAAAAGTCCCTAAGAAGTTGGGGAGATCTCCCAAGACCGGAGAACTGCCGACTTCCCATTTTTCTTTGCTATGAGTTGGAAAGGGTATCCCCAGCGGTATGGAACATCTTTACCTTTAAGGGACTGGAGTAGTGGTCTTAGGGCCTTGCGCAGTTGCAGTGTCCTTCGTGCCAGGTCTGGTAGGACAATCAGGGGTGACCCTTTATATGTACCCACTCCCTTCTCTCTGCATCTTTGTAGTATGGCCTCCTTTTCTTTATAGAAATGGACCCGACATATTACATCTCTTGGTCTGGCCGGATCAGGGGATTTGGGACCCAGGGATTTGTGAATGCGGTCCAGTTCTATGCATTGTTCTGGATCACGTTGGAGAAGACGGATGAAAAATGTTTGTGCCCATTCTTCCAGCTGTGATAGTTCCACTGCCTCTGTAAGGCCACTGATCCTTAGGTTATTACGGCGGTGCCGGTTCTCGATGTCGTCTAAATGGGTCAGGATGTCCTGTATCTGGACTGTGTGCTCTGATAGGACTTGTTGGTGTGATTCTATATGGGAAAATATCTGTTCCTGTACCTCTTCTGTAGCTGCTACACGCTGGCCAATTTGCTTGATCTCTGATTGTATAGAGGTCATGTCTTGCTTATGAGATTCCCTCAGTTTCCCCAATAAAGAGTCCATTTCCTGCCTGGTTGGAATTGATCTATGTGCTTTCCAATCCCAATCTTCCTCTTGTTCCTGTGTCTGGTCTGGTTTATTCTTCTTTCCCCTGTTTCTTCAGGTGGTGGTATTTGAGTTGGGGGATCTTTGCTCTTTAGGTGATGAATATTGTGGTAGTGGCATTATAGGCTCCTCTCTAGGTGCTGCAGGTCTGTTCCCTATGGCTGCTGGTGTCTGCAGTAATGGAGAGCTGGAGCCTTGTTCTGCCTGTAACTCATCCAGGAATCATCGCTGTGGCTGAGGCAAAGGGTTTTCAATATTCCCCCCTGTGGTGCTCTGCTGCGATATGTCTGAGCTCAAGGCTGTGCTGGCTGCTTCCACGTGTGGAGGCGGTGAGTCCGCTCCGCTGCATGTTTGCTGAGCGTTACCTCCTGCCTCATTGTCCACTGGCGCCATCTTGGGAAAAGCAGCGGTATCAGGCTGAGAAGCTGTTGCCCCGAAAAAACGGGCGATATTGGCACCTTTTCTCTCTGGGATCTGTGTGCCTGTCACCCGTCCTCTAATGCGGACCATTACCGACCTGGGACCCAGTGAGTGCCTGTAGATTAAGGGATCTGCCGCGGGTGTGTGGAAGCTCCGTCTCTCTGTGTCCTAACGCGCCATCAGCTAGCTCCGCCCCCCGCCACCATCATGTTTGACAGTGGGGAAGGTGTGTTCAGGGTGATGAGCTGTATTGCTTTTACGCCAAACATATCTTTTGGCATTGTGCCCAATAAGTTCAATTTTGGTTTCATCCGACCAGAGCACCTTCTTCCACATTTGGTGTGTCTCCCAGGTGGCTCGTGGCAAATGTTAAACAACACTTTTTATGGATATCTTTGAGAAATTGCTTTCTTCTTGCCACTCTTGCATAAAGGACAGATTTGTGCAGTGTACGGCTGATTGTTGTCCTATGGACAGACTCTCCCACTTCAGCTGTAGATCTCTGCAGTTCATCCAGAGTGATCATCGACCTCTTGGCCGCATCTCTGATCAGTCTTCTCCTTCTTTGAGATGAAAGTTAGGATGGACAGCCGGGTCTTGGTACATTTGCAGTGGTATGATACTCCTTCCATTTTAATGTGATCGCCTGCACAGTGCTCCTTGGGATGTTTAAAGTTTTGGAAATCTTTTTGTAACCAAATCCGGCTTTAAGCGTCTCCACAACAGTATCACGGGCCTACCTGTTGTGTTCCTTGGTCTTCATGATGCTATCTGTGCTTTAAACAGAAAACTGAGACTATCACAGAGCAGGTGCATTTAGAGATCCTCAATGAACTTCTGGAGTGAGTGTGCTACACTGAAAGTAAAGGGGACGAATAATATTGCACGCCCCACTTTTCAGTTTTTTATTTTTTTTAAAAAGTGTAAAATAAGCAATACATTTCGTTCAACTTCACAAATGTGTCCCACTTGTTGTTGATTTTTCACCATAACATTAAAATTTTTATGTCTGAAGCCTGAAATGTGGGAAAAGGTTAAAAAATTAACAAAACAGAAAAATGGGCATGGTTAGTACCTAATAGCACCCCCTTTGGCAAGTAACAAAGCTTATAAATACTTTTTGTAGCCAGTCAAGAGTCTTTCAGTTCTTCTTTGAAGGATTTTCATCTATTCTTCCCTGGAAAAGTCTTCCAGTTCTTTGAGATTCCTGGCTCATCTTGCATGCACTGCGGTTTTGAGGTCTAGCCACAGATTTTAAATGATGTTCAGATCAGGGGACTGTGAGTACCATTGTAAAACCTTCACCTTGTGCCTTTTGATTTAGGGGCACTTTGCACACTGCGACATCACAGGTGCGATGTCGGTGTGGTCAAATTGAAAGTGACGCACTTCCGGCATCGCATGCGACATCGCAGTGTGTAAAGCCTAGATGATACGATTAACGAGCGCAAAAGCGTCGTAATCGTATCATCGGTGCAGCGTCGGCGTAATTCATAATTACGCTGACGCGACGGTCCGATGTTGTTCCTCGCTCCAGCAGCAGCACACATTGCTGTGTGTGAAGCCGCAGGAGCGAGGAACATCTCCTACCGGCGTCACCGCGGCTTCCGTAGGTTATGCGGAAGGAAGGAGGTGGGCAGGATGTTTACATCCTGCTCATCTCCGCCCCTCCGCTCCGATTGGCCGCCTGCCGTGTGACGTCGCAGTGACGCCGCACGACCCGCCCCCTTAACAAGGAGGCGGGTCGCCGGCCACAGGGACGTCGCACGGCAGGTGAGTGTGTGTGTGAAGCTGGTGTAGCGATAATTTTCGCTACGCCAGCTATCACCACATATCGCTGCTGCGACGGGGGCAGGGACTATCGCACTCGGCATCGCAGCATTGGCCTGCGATGTCGCAGTGTGCAAAGTGCCCCTTAGTGTATTGTGGATTTTGATGTGTGTTTAGCTTAACTAACTTCTTACAGCCTTCTCATGGTCCTCCAACATTTTAATTTTCCAAGTGCAAGGCAGCAGTTTAGAAGAACCCAATTGTTACACTCACCGCCGGGGATGAGGCAGCAAGGGGGAGTGGAAACACTGGACCACAGCGGAACCCAGGCTTACCCGTTAATGAAAGGATCTTGACAAAGCGCCCACGGCAAGGCAGAACGCCAGGTGCCACTCCCAGGGCAGCAACTGGGACTGTGACAGCTGAGCGCAGAAGGGTGACAGCAGGACAGGGCAGCAAAAGGGGCACAGTCTGGACGGGGACAGACAGGAAGGCTACAATCAGGTATGGGACTTTTGGCATGGATCCTTAGGCACAGGTCATCAGGCACAGGTCAGCAGGCAAAGGTCAGCAAGCAAAGGTCAGCAGGCAAAGGTCAGCAGGCACAGGACAGCAGGCACAGGACGCCCACAGGGGCGTACTAACACGTTATTCAATGCAGCGTCACAAGCGGTGTCGCGTGTACCTGTGTTCGCTGTGACGGCACTTCTGAATGCCCGACACTTCCAGTCATGCGCAATAGACCTCTCTGAAGCCAGAATGCGTACACCCAGCTTCATACTGTGCATGACCGGTAATGCCTGGCATTCAAAAGCGCCGTCAAAGTGAACACATGTACGCGCGACACCACTCGTGACGCTGCATTGAATAGCATGTTAGTACACCCCTGTGGGCGTGCTAACATGCTAAGAGGGCGGACTAGTCGGGGGATATAACACCCTTGGGACTAGTTCCCGCACTCGTTAGCATAAGATAAAAGATCTTTAGAAATACTGCTTGTGGTTCTGGGTGCATATTGCACCTGACAGGTTGCCTTTAAAGTAACTCACAGGCTTCAGGAACAAAACACAGCAGGGCTTCAGGTGCAGAACATAGCAAGAATTCACAAGACTTCAGGTACAGCAAATACGGACAAGACTGGAGTCTCCGGACTCAGGACATGCTGGTAACTGGATATGCTAGTCCCTGAATACGCAGGTATCTGAATACTCCGGACGCAAGGTAAGCCACACTAAGACATAATGTCAGACTCAGGCAGGTGAACAGAGTTAGGCAGAACACCTGACTTGAGCAGCACAACGGACTCCAGGGAACAGACAGGAGGGGCCCAGGAAAACAAACAGGAACACAGCAGAGCAGAACTGGTTACAAGGACGACTGGCACTGGAGGCTTGCAGACCAGAGCACACGGACAGGACCAACACACAGGTACTATGTAGGAAACCTAATGAGATGCTCCAAGATAGGCTGGGGACACCTTGGCAGGGTATGCACGCTTTCCCTTAAACATCAGGAAGCATGCAAATGCCCTAGGCTGGAGACCAGGAAATGCCGGCAAGCATCCAGCATGCACAGGGCCTGGGGCCTAGGCGGGAGCTGGAGACCAACACACACGTGGATGGACTCGGGCGGCAAGGCGGGGATCGCACTATGAGGATGGTCGTGCAATGAAACAGGGCTAGTACAAGGAGGAGTGCTGACATACTAAGCGAGCCAGCGCTAAACCCATGGCTGCTGTTTTTGCGACACAAGGTTAGAGGAGGTTGGGTTTTTATAAAGTTGTGAAGTTTGAATCACTTAGCCTTTCCTAACAATGATAGTGAACAACCTATAACTCTAACAGGCTAATTAATTCCTAGGGAAGAGGCGCTACAGTATCCCTCCCTTTAACACTAGAAGTCCCAGAAATTTCGAGCTCCCCCTGAAGTCCTGAAAGAGGGTCAAATGACCCTTAGTCCAAACTGAATAGAACTAACTAGAAACTAAATGGCTAAACTCAATGGAAAACAACAACCTCCTGTGCTGCGACAGCAATGGCCTTAATTACAGAACAAAAGATGGTGATTATAGGATGTTAGCTGAAATCCTTCAGGTCATTTGACCCGTCTCTGGGTTCCAAAGGTAGAAATGTTAAATGACTCCTCTCCGGGACTTCTAGTGTTAAAACCCCACTTCTGAAGGTTCCCCCCCCCCCGCCAAAAAAAAAGGGCGTTCAATCAGCCAGAAGCCAACCTCGGGAGGTTGAGAATAAGTACAGCTAACCAAGAGGGAAATGCTGACCGCAATCAGAGGAGTCCATGGCCAGAGCTTGCTGTGACACTCACCACCAGGGATGAGGCAGCTAGCGGGAGAGTGGACCCACTGGACCACAGTAGGGACCCAGGCTTACCCTTTAGTGAGAGGGGTTTCACTATGCGCCCGCTGCAAGGCAGAATGCCAGGTGCCACTCCCAGGGCAGCAACTGGGATTGTGGCTGTTGAGCGGAGCAGGGTGACAGCAGCAAACAGGGCAGCACAAGGGGCACTGTCTGGACAGGCAGGAAGGGTACAAGCAGGTATGGTACTTCCGGCCTGGATCCTGCGGTCAAGAGGCACAGGACATCAGGCACAGGACATCAGGCACAAGACATCAGGCACAAGACATCAGGCACAAGACATCAGGCACAAGACATCAGGGACAGGACATCAGGAACGGGAAATCAGGGACAGGACATCAGGGACAGGACATCAGGGACAGGACATCAGGGACAGGACATCAGGGACAGGACATCAGGCACAAGTTGGCAGGCACAGGGCATCAGATTCAAGATACACAAACAGGGCTTTATTCACAGGGTATAGACTTAAAATAACTCACAAGCTTCAGGTACAAGACACAGCAGGGTTTCAGATACAGAACACAGCAAGACTTCAGGTACAGCAAACACAGACAAGACTGGAGTTTCCAGATTCAGGACATGCCGGTAACTGGATACTCTGGTCCTGGATATACAGGTACTTGAATACATCAAAGGCAAGGTAAGCCAGACTCAGACAGGATACGAGACTAAGGCAGGTGACCGGACTCAAGCAGAACACCTGACTTCAGCAGCACAACAGACTCCAGGGAACAGGACAGATCCAGGGAAACAAACAAGAACACAACAGGGCAGAACTGGTTACAAGCAGGACGGTTGAGTGAATGTACGCGCTCCTGACAGGTTAGTGGGCTTCGCCCCCCCTGCACCCCACCATCTGGGGGTCTTACCCCCAGACCCTCGCTTCTATTATAGTCAACTCTATGCCCACATGGACTTAGAAAAACAATGTTTATTCGGTCTGGAAATGTTGGGCTGGAAACAAGGGGCTTCATTTTGAACACACCCCATTACATGACAAGTTATGTCATACCTGTCAGGAGCCCGTATATTCTAGTATATACCCAATCAGGATGGGAGCTGGAGGCTTGCAGACCAAAGCAAACAGACAGGACCAAACACACAGGTACTAGGTAACAAACCTAATGATATGCTCTGGACCCTCCCACCAGGGGAGGGACCCTTAAATAGTCGGTGCCTCCCAGAGATAGGCTGGGGACACCTTTTCAGAGTGCACACACTTTCCCTTAAAGCAACAGAAAGCATGCAACCGGCCCATAAGCTGGGAACCAGGACACCATGCGCAGCATACACAGGGCCTGAGGCCTAAGCGGCAGCTGGAGACCAAAATACGTATAGTTGGACCCGGGTGGGAGGAGGTGAGCCCTGGGGACCGCACTATGAGGATGGTCATGCAGGGAAGAGGATAGTGCAGGGAGACTGTGCTAGAACACTAGGGAAGCCGACGCTACACCCACGGTTGCTGTTTTTTTGGCACAAGTTAAGATGAGGCTGGGTTTTTATAAAGCTATGAAATTTGCATCACCTAGCAGCCTTTCCTAACAATGATAGTGAACATGCTAAAACTCTAACAGGCTAATTAACCCCTTTTTTCATTCATTCATGTAAGGTCAGAGACCTGGTGCCCTCACTTTCTCTGGAGCGGATTTCTCTGAGTTTTTAGTAAGTCATAAATCCTTCATTGCTCTCAGTGAGAGAAACAAAATTATAATCTTAAAACACCAAAAGAAACTGAAAAAAATTGGTTAAAAGAACTGAAGTCCTCAGTGGTTGATACCTTTTAATGGCTAACTGAAAAGATGGTAATAATAGCAAGCTTTCGAGACTACTCAGGTCTCTTCATCAGGCATGGTATAACACAAAATCTGAAGAGTCACATATTTATACACAGCAGGACAAAGAATAGTGCAGTAAAAAAAAAACAAAAAAAAACTGTCCCAGATGGGTACACCGTGACGAGGTGGGACAGCTTATTACCTTTTTGCAAAAATGTATATACTAAGTACCCTGTCATTAAGCACTTGCAATTTATTTATTTATAGTCATGGTACTTTTCATACAATTTTTCTCTTTGTTTTTTTTCTAAAATTATAATCTTGTAGTTATGATACCTTTTAATGGCTAAATAAAATAAAATGATGTTACAGAGCAAGCTTTCGAGACTTCTCAGGTCCCTTCATCAGGCATGGTATAACAAAATATATGAAGAAACACAAATATATACACAAACAGGGCAGCAGCATTGTGTTCATGTGGCGCCCCTGAGGTGTCAGGTGCCACAGGGTATTGCATCCAGTAACAGGTGCAGTGCTAACACTGGGATTCCTGGAAGACCAGTGCTGGTAAATACCATTCAAACACACACATACATATCCTTTTTCCCAGACTGGGAAACAAGCTAGAGATGGGTCAAATAGAAGGCCACCTATTGGTTGGGACTTATCCAATCCGCTAGTCAGAAACCTGGGAGGGGCTAGTAAGTGCAGTTGACGGAAGATGAACATCTTGTCATAGACACAGACAGTCAGACAGACAGTCAGTCAGAAAGTCAGAAGTTGACGTTCAGACAGAGTGTGTAAAGTGACCTATTGGGCTAAAAGAATACGGTCTCCAGAGAGAGTTCGGTGTGAGTACTCACTGGACCGAGCACCGGCGGGGAGCAGAGCCCTAGTTCAGGAAGATGCTTCAAACTCACCTGTTAAATCTGCCCGGTGAGGGAATCATCAGGGTTCCTCGCCAACGTTAGTGTCCAGGGCACAGCAGCAAAGAGGAAACGTGGGAAATGGGACAGAGGTCCAACCCAAGAGAGGTTCAAGCTGCCTGCCATACAAGCCAGGACTGTGACAACAGGAGGGGACCCCAGAACACTTCAGGACATGGGGCCCACAGACTACAGACGAGTGCATGGAAGTAAAGTTCACCAGGTCACTACACCGACTCTGGAATCAAGGGAATACCGGATTACCTGAAGCCCAGATTGATAGAGACCAGCACCAACCGGGTTGCAGCTTCTCAGAACCAGTGAGTAAACAACAAGTTAAACCGCAGCCCCTGTGTTGTCTGAATTCTTCCTACACCTCTGCATCACCAACTTCAACCATACTAGTACCACCATCATTCATAGTTCATGTCAGGTCCAGCTCTCTGGGGGGGTGGAACTAATGTTGAGAAGAGTCACTTCCTGGTTACAGAGGGAGCTGAAAGCAAAGATGGGAGGAGTGACAGATGACCAGAGGGTTGGTTAAAGAGATAGGCCTGTAAAGCAGAAGTTCTGCAGTGGGTTTCCTGGAGTAAAGACATGACCTTATAACTAGGGTTTATCAGAGAATCCTCCAAGGGTCTGGAGCCTACAGCTCACCTCAGAACAGGCTTTGCAGAGTCCAGAGACTAGACAGACGTCCAGAACAAGAGTACCTCGGGACGGGCCTAAGAAAGTTGAGTGGCTTGAAGCCGTCAAGGGCAGTGAGAGGACCACAGGTAGCTGCGGAGAGAAGAACAGGGGAGAAGCGGAGGCATAGGCCTGTCAGCTGGAGGACTTGGTCCCAGTCAGCGGGATAGGCCAGACATAGTATCCCGGGAAAGAGCGGCAGCAGAATAAGTGTGACCATATCTGTTGTGAAGGTGGAAGAAGTAATAAACCATGTACAGTTATTTTGCCATGAGTCCTCTTGTGTATACTACATCTACGATGGTGACCAGCTGCGGGGTGTTGGATGCTGCCCTGAAGAGTACTACAAGGGGTACTTTGCACGTTGCGACATCTCTACTGCGATATCGTCGGGGTCAAATCGAAAGTGACGCACATCCGGCGTCGGTAACGACGTCACAATGTGTAAAGCCTAGATGCGCCGATAAACAATCGCAAAAGCGTCGTAAATCGGTGATCTGTGTAGTGTCGGACATTTTCATAATGTCGCACCAATAGGAGACACGATGTTGTTCGTCGTTCCTGCGGCAGCATACATCGCTGTGTGTGAAGCCGCAGGAGCGAGGAACATCTCCTTACCTGCCTCCACCAGCTATGCGGAAGGAGGTGGATGGGATGTTTACGTCCCGCTCATCTCCGCCCCTCCGCTTCTATTGGACGGCTGCCATGTGACGTCGCTGTGACGCCGCATGACACGCCCCGTTAGGAAGTAGGCGGGTCACCGGCCAGAGCGACGTCGCAGGGCAGGTAAGTGCGTGTGAAGCCGCCGTAGCGATAATGTTCGCTACGGCAGCTATCACAAGATATCGCATGTGCGACGGGGGCGGGTACTATCGCGCTCGGCATCGCTAGCATCGGCTAGTGATGTCGCAGCGTGCAAAGTACCCCTAAGTGTTGCAAGCGCGGCCCTCAAAGAGGTCAACAAGCACTGGCTCTCTCTTTCACAGTCAGAGCCTGAAGCAAGGCATTAATGTTCTTAACCTAAATTTCACCTGCATGATCTGAATGCAAAGCATGAGCTGCAGTTGAAAAAAAACACTGAAGGAAGCTGAAAAATCAGGAAAAATCTGTGGCTCCTTGTGCTCCCTCTTCTTTTGCGATCTTGGAATCTTCCTCCCCCTCCTGAACAACAGGGCGGATGAGACAGCACCAGCAGTGTCACTGATCATCTCCACAACGTCCCATGAATTGTTCATCTGTTTATCCCCCAAACAATGGGGGGGGGGGAAAGATACTCAAAAAAAATTATGGCTGTGGCTGTCCCACAGTACACGGTTCCCAGTCACCACTACTTTTCCAGGTGGTCCATCCCTGCCTTGCATGAACAAGTTGTGGACACAATCAGGTGTGCACGGCACAATGTCATCAGTGACATGGTCCATATAACCACCAAAACATGGACCAGTAAGCACAGCCAGGGAGGTTATATCTCCCTAATTTCCCACTGGGTAAATCTAGAGACGGTTGGGCCTGAAGCAGAAAGCGTTTTGGCACATGTCCTACCACCACTGAGAATTGCTGGACATTTCTCTGTTCATGTTGCCTCCTCCTCCTACTCTGCTTCCTTCACATCCTCATCATTTCAGTCTAAATCATGCATGACCAACTTCAGCATAGCCAGAGGAAAACAGCACGCTGTTCTGAAACTCATTTGTTTGGGGGATAAAATCCCACACCACGCAGGAGATGTGGACAGGGATCGAACAAAAGACTGATGAGTGGTTGGTGCTGCTGAATCTCAAACTTGGCATGGTGGTGTGCGATAATATGCGAAATCTCGTAAACCTCTGGGCCTAGTCAGTTTGACGCACATCCCTTGCCTGCCGCATGTGCTGAATTTGGTGGTGCAGAATTTCCTGAAAAATTACCCCAAGGTGTCAGCGCCACTACAGAAAGTGTGGGCCATCTGTGTTCACTTTCGGCTTTCTCACCTTAAAAAAACACTTCAAGCAATGATGGATGAGTTGGTGGTACAGAAGGAAGAGAAGAAACAGGGATCATTCACACCATTATCAGGCTTGTCTTACCCACATGCCTCCGACGGTGGGTTCCTGTACCAACAGTGGCCAGGTACACAACTGTTCAGCCAGGGGAAAGGTTTTGAGGAGGAGGAACCATGTACACAAAGGTGGCACCCAAAGCAGCTCACGAGCATCACTTGAGTTTACCTGGGGGATACAGAGGACACAGACAATACACCTCCCACCAAGGACAGCTTGTCGTTGCCTCTGGCCAGCCTGACATACATGAGCGAATACATGCTGCAATGCATCTGAAATGACTGCCGACTTGCCAGGATTTTTACTAGTGCTTATTACTGCGTGTCCACCCTGCTGGATCGCTGCTACAAAGACAATGTACCATCCTTACTTCAGTCACTGGAGTGTGATTGGAAAATGTGGGAATACAAGCGCACGCTGGTAGACACACTACGGACAGCGCTCCACCTGAAATTGGGGACTCAGTGGAAGCGCAAGGCAGAAAAAGAGGAAGAATTCATCAACGGAGCTGGGGCTCTGGCACCACATGAGAAGGGATTGTTAGCCTGGCTAAAAGGTGGAAACATTTTCGTCAGCAAGCCACAACATGCAGCACTACCAACTGATATGGCCCGTTTTAGCAGGAGACAGCATTTCAACAACATGGTGGAATAGTATGTGTTCACACGTGTCCACATGCTGAGTGATGGGTCTGCTACATTTAACTTCTGGGTCTTCAAACTGGACATATGGCTTAAGCTTGCAAGCCTGTCCTGCGTCAAGTGCACTGTGAGAACATACAGTATGTTTAGCACTGGAGGGGGTGTGATCACAGACCAGCGCATGCACATATCCACAGCCAATGTAGGCAAGCTCAGATTCATTTAAATGAATTGGTGTGGATTCCACAGGACTTGTCTGTGCCTTTGGTTGATTAGAGAAGTATAGCAGCCACATCCAGTCATTGTTATACTCCACTGCAGTTTGTTTGTTCTATTTCCCATTTCCAAGGTTTAGGGCATCCCCAAATTAAAAAAAAAAAAGTTGGCTACCTCCTCCTCCTCTGCCTTTTTTACCTACACTGCCACGTCCACCTCCTCCACATCCTCCTCATCCACTTGGACTTTCACCTCCTGATTCTAGATTATTATTTAATTCTGTTATTTTAAAGGAGTTCTGTGTACTCTGTGGAGGAACTCTAAAAACAGACTCTGTGGTAGTACTTTGGGGGAACTCGGAACACTGAAAACAGGCTCTGTAGGGGAACTATAAAAAAAGGGTTCTGGAGGGTGTGTCGCCCTGGGCAAGCCAGGGGACACAGGTCACACACCACCACACCCTACATCCCAGTTAGGAACACCAAAGCTAACCAAAAATCCTTGTTGCCTTCCTCCAGAGGCTGATGATTCACACCAGGGGGTGGGCCAGGCGGTTGGCTCCGCCCACCGAGGAGGACACAGCTCTGGAGGCGGGAGAAACCAGGCAGATTAGCCCAGGCAGGGCTCGAGTGAAGTTGAGTTCAGCTCAGGGAGTGAAGGAGTAAACAGCTAAGATGAGCTAAGGAAGTGAAAGTAGAAGGAAGTAAAGTGGTAAAGGAGGAAAGCAAGAGTGGTGACAGAGAGAAAGCCTGAAGTAGTCCAGCTGTGTGCAGGACAGGTCAGCAAGGTCAGCAACGGCGGTGACTGTCTGGAGGGGGACCGTTTGGAAGTTCCTGGAAGGACCCCGGAGGCTGTGTGCCCGGCGGTCTGGAGCAGTGTTCCGAAGGACAGTCAGCACCAAGGCAGGGGCCTCTCGGACCCCGGCAAGGCTAGGAGTCGCCATAATTTGCCAAATCCGTCAGTGAAGGGTACGTAGATCCCCCAACAACCAAGTCCCGATTGAAGGCAACAGCCCAACCAGAGTAGAAGAGACACCGCCACCGCCAAGGCACCAGTTTCTTAGGGCCAGCGCCTGCGGGCAAAGAGTAGAGCTCCTCCGGTCCAGCTTGAAGCCGGGGAGCGGGTTACCGGTGGGGACCTATCGCAACCAACAAGTAAACAAAGGTGCAAGGAAGAGGGACATCACCGTCACCTACTGGGAGAGCAAGTGCAGCCGTCCGTGGGACCGTCTTACCAGCCGTTTGGTTTACCGTAAAAACTGTGTCAACGTCTCAGGCTGAGTGAGTACCACACTGCCGCAAGGCACAGCGCTGCCCCCGTGTCCCTGCGCCCACCAGGCCCTGCACCTTCCACTCCATCACTGGGCCCCGGGATCACCAACCCCTACCCACGGAGGGGCAATATAACACCTGGCTGCTCCGCACCACCATCCCCGGGATCCCCATATTGAGCAGCGGTGGTGAAATCACCAAAACCGTGGGTGGCGTCACGGACAATAAACAATTCCCACACCCAACAAACCCCCTTTCACTCACGGGCGAGGAGTGCCGCTCGAGAAGCCCCCGGGATCCGGCCCACCGCTCGAGCCACCACTGAGCAGCAGCCGCCGGACCCGAGCAGAAGGGGTGAGCGTAGTGTGCTGACACCCTCCTCCCCGCCCGCGACAAGGGCACTCTTAAAATTTTTATTTTATTCACTTACTTCCTATTGAACCATGTTTACTATGGTGACAGAACCCCTTAAAGTTATTTCCCTATCCACATTTGTTTGCAGGGCAATTGTCCTGCTCTTATACCCTTTTTTAATCCTTTTTGCAGCCCCCTAGCCTACGACTATTTTATAGTACCAGAGTTGGCATACCCATTGACTTTTATGGGGTTCCTGGTCCGGGGTCAAGTTTGGGTCAAGTTCTGGTACCAAACAGCCATGGGTCTGCTCATCCCTAGTTTAGACCTCACCCTTGCATTCAGTTTTTGTCCTATTACTCCCACATAGAGACCCCCAGTAGGACATATAGTGCACGGAATTTAATACACTACATTGGTAGAAGGAACATGTGAAAGTCCCAAGGATCTTATAGTCCAGCTGTGGGTTGGTGATGTGTAACCTGTCTTTGTTTTTACAAGAGTACAGATTTTGTAGCTGTTCACACTGCATGGATAACTTTCGTTTGTTATATCTGAGGGCACGGAGCTTCTGATCAAGGTATTTCTTAAATTTAGAAGTTGTCTAAGTTGTCTATGGCATGTATGTTGTCTGTAACATATTAGCTAGTTATCCTTGTGTAGAATATAGTTAAGTTGTCTAGGAGTTTTTCTCAGCACTTTAAGCTGTGGACTGTAGATCACCATCAGACGTACACTACAGTTCGAAAGTTTAAGGTCACTTAGATATTTCCTTATTATTGAAAGAAAAGCACATTTTCTTTCAATACACTCTATACATTGTTAATTTGGTAAATGACTATTCTAGCTGCAAATGTCTGGTTTTGAATGCAATATCTATATAGGTGTATAGGGGCCCATTTTCCAACAATCACCACTCCAGTGTTCTAATGATACATTGTGTTTGCTAACTGTGTTAGAAGGCTAATGGACACTCCAGTGTTCTAATGATACATTGTGTTTGCTAACTGTGTTAGAAGGCTAATGGATGTTTAGAAATCCCATGAAAACTCTTATACAAGTATGTTAGCACAGCTGAAAACAGTTTTGCTGATTAGAGAAGCTATAAAACTGACCTTCCGTTGAGCTAGTTAAGAATCTGGAGCATTACATTTGTTGGTTCCATTAAACTCTCAAAATGGCCAGAAAAAGAGAACTTTCATGTGAAATTTGACAGTTAGAATTGAAGGATATTCCATGCTAGAAATTGCCAAGAAACTAAAGATTTCCTAAAACGTTGTGTACTACTCCCTTCAGAGGAGAGCAAAAACAGGCTCTAACAAGAGTAGAGAGAGAAGTGGGAGGCCCCACTGCACAACTGAGCAACAAGACAAGTACATTAGAGTCTCTAGTTTAAGAAATCAATGCCTCACAGGTCCTCAAATGGCTGCTTCATTAAATAGTACCCACAAAACGCCAGTGTCAACGTCTACAGTGAAGAGGTGTCTCCGGGATGCTGGCCTTTAGGGCAGAATGGCAAAAAAAGACATACAGTATCTGAGACTGTCTAATAAAAGGAAAAGATTAATATGGGCAAAAAAACACAGATATTAGACAAATAGATTGGAAAAAAATTGTTATGGACAGACGAATCAAAGTTTGAGGTGTTTGGATTACACAGAAGAACATTTGTGAGATGCAGAACTACTGAAAAGATGCTGGAAGAGTGATGACGCCATCTGTCAAGAATGGTGCAGGTAATGTGATGGTCTGGGGTTGCTTTGGTGCTGGTAAAGTAGGAGATTTCTACAATGTAAAAGGGATTTTGAATAAGGAATGCTATCACTCCATTTTGCAACGCCATGCCATTCCCTGTGGACAGCGCTTGATTGGAGCCAATTTCATCCAACAATAGGACAATGAGGACAATGACCCAAAGCACACCTCCAAATTATGCATGAACTATTTAGGGAAGAAGCAGGCAGCTGGTATTCTATCTGTAATGGAGTGACCAGCCCAATCACCAGATCTCAACCCTATAGAGCTGTTGTGGGAGCAGCTTGACCGTATAATACGCAAAAAGTGCCCATCAAGCCAATCCAACTTGTGGGAGAGTCTTCTGGAAGTATGGGGTGAAATATCTCCAGATTACCTCCGCAAATTAACAGCTAGAATGCCAAAAGTCTGCAA